>NC_133510.1:52187272-52490303 GCF_049354715.1 Callithrix jacchus | reverse complement strand
CATTACATATTTCACTTAACTCCTTTTTTTGAAGTAAATCTAGAAGGAAGGACTATTATATCTTCCAATTTACAGAATAGATACTTAAATGGCTACGTAATTTGTTCATGGTCACATGCTACTCAACGATGGAAGGTAAAACCAGGATACACATTTAACTGTGTATCTGACTCTAAGACTCAAGCTTAACCACTGCTTTATTGTAGCACATATCTCTTTTTTAAATATATTCTTTAAGTCTGGGGTACATGTGCAGAACGTGCAGGTTTGTTACATAGGTATACATGTGCCATGGTGGTTTGTTGCATCCATCACCTGTCTTCTACATTAGGTATTTCTCCGAATGCTATCCCTTCCCTATTCCCTGACCCCCTGCTATCCCTACCCTGGCCCCCAACCCCTAACAGGCCCTGCCTTAAGGAAAATTGTATGCATCATAGCATTAACTAGAAAAATACATATTTGTCCTTATTTTTATAATTCTTCCTTGTCTTATCTTCTTTTTAAGTGCATATTCAGAAAACTCACTCTGATGCTTCAGGAAACCAGTGTACAGCAGACTGACTCATATACGATAGCCACTTGATAGTTGTAAAATGACTGAATAAACTATGAAATTATTACACTTATTAGTTCTATTTTAATCTACACTCCAATAAATTTATGCCACACTTATGGCTTTTATTTTAGCATAACATTTAAAAAGCATAAACATTTCCCAGCATCATAAACAGCTGCACCACTCTGAATTTCTACTATAAAATAGCATCTATCACTAATAGCCAGTAGTGGTTTTAGAATACTGCAAATTGTTTCATAAATAGCTATAATTGCAAATGTCTTAATATTTGAATTGTGTGTATGTTGCTTACTTAAACATTCTGGAGCAGGAAAAATGGTTGGAAAAATCATCATTTATCAAGATTACATTTACAATTTCTGTTATTAAAGACCCACAGCAATCTCCTGAGTTTACAAGAGTTATAATTATCTGTCCAAAAAGCTCAAATTTCAAAAATATATGTGAAATATACACCCTTTTCTTTTTCTTCTTTTGTTCTGAAACAGAGTCTTGCTCTGTCACCAGGATGGAGTACCATGGCCTGATCTCGGCTCACTGCAACCTCTACCTCCTGGGTTAAGAGATTCTTCTGCCTCAGCCTCCCAAGTAGCTGGGACTACAGGCATGTGCCACCACACCTGGCTAATTTTTTGTATTTTCAGTAGAGGTGGGGTTTCACTGTGTTAGCCAGGATGGTCTCAATCTCCTGATCTTGTGATCTGCCCACCTCAACCTCCCAAAGTGCTGGGATTGCAGGCATGAGACAGCACACCTGGCCTATACATCCTTTTCTTAAAGTTATCCACAGAAGATACAAATTATTAACCTAAAATATGCTTGTTTTTAAGTATAAGCCCAAAGTCTTACTGGATACTAGTCCAAAAATAAGATACCAGGAGGGTCATCTACAAAAAGAAAAAATAAAAGATTCATACATGATATTTCCCATGTCCACTGTGTAGGGAAGGAGGTGCCAGAGCAGAGGACTGAGCTGTTATGCAGGGAAATTAACTACTTACTTCAAATTTGAAAAATAAAATGTATATTACCTCCCCCCTCCCCCATTTCTATGTACCTTTGGCTGCCCTGTCACTATAATGGCATTCTATCGATAGAATATTCTGTACTCTTGGGAAGAAAAGACACTAAGCAAGTGTTGGAAGCATGATTATTAAAATTAAAGCTCGTTTTATCACTGTTGGTTAAATAACAAAGGGAGACTGTAAGTCTACTCTCTGGTTTTGGAGTCAGAGAGTCCATGAGCTTTTCTAGACATGCCTATTTATTCTGAGAGGGATCCCATTAGATATTTTATCTGCTGGTGGATTTTATTATTTTAAGGGAATCACTGGATTGCTAAAGAAGAAAGAAATAGGTTTCATGGATTCAAACAAAACAATGAAATAAAATATAAAAAGAAGAGAAGTCTTTGTTATAAGCACCATTAAAACAGATTAAAGACGAAAATCACTTTTGGACAATCATTAAGCTGGTATTATAACACATTGGACTGAAAAGAGATATTAAATTATTTATGTCATAAAATGATCTTTGGCATTTGAATTTTTACATGTCTTGCATTTAGTTTTAGGGACTGTGGATGAAGGTGCTATAACCACATAAGATCACTGTGCACTGTTTTGGATAAGAGTATTTACCGTTAAGTAAGATGCTATCCAGTTGTCCAATTAGACCTGTTTATAACCTTTTATACAATATCTGCCCTACTTAATCATTGAAATTATAAACAAACATGGTGGAAAACGACTACTTGTTACCTGAAAAACTATCTGACTGCACAAACATTGCTAGAGCACTACTTAGTGTCAAATACTATAGTAGACAAGAAAAGAATTAGTTCATAATAAAGAAATTTAAAAACCATGGGAGATGTGCAACAGCGTAAAATACTTAATGCCACTGAACTGTATACTAAAGATGGTTTAAATAGTAAATTTTATGTTACATATATTTAATCACAATTTTAAAAAATCTTGAGAGAATTCTTTATGGCAGAGTGAATCAAACAGACTATGGCAGACTAACAACAGAGGCAGGGCGTATTTGTATTGGTATATAAAATATGTTGAGGACATGGCTTTCACGTTTTCAAGCACATTTGTAGCAGATTTTAGATTTATAAGAAAACTTCTTTAATTCAAAAAATTGAGAAATATAATGTTGATGAAAATCATTCTTCTAAGTTGGTACCCAAACTCTTATATCCAAATGCCTCTATATCGAATACAATTGACCTTTGAATAACATGGGTTTGAACTGTGTGGGTCCACTTACATGAAGGATTTTTTCCACTAAAAGTTACACCTGTTTCTCCTGCCTCCCCTTCCACCTCCTCTACCTCTTCTCTGTAACTCTTGAGACAGAAAGACCATTCCTTTTTCTTCCTTCTTCCACTCAGCCTACTTAACATTGAAATGATAAGAATGAAGACCTTTCTAGGCTAGGTGTGGTGGCTCACACATGTAATCCCAGTACTTTGAAAGGGTCAAGGCCAGAGGATCACCTAAAGCCAGGAGGTCAAGACTAGCCTGAACAACATAGTGAGATGCTAACTCTACAAAACAATAACAAAATTAGCTGAACATGGTGGTGCACACCTGTAGTCCCAAATACTTAGGAGGCTGAGGTGGGAGGATCATTTGAGCCTGGAAAGTGGGAAGTGCAGTGAGCTGAGACTGTGTCACTGTACTCCAGCCTGAGCAATAGAGACATCCTGTCTCCAAAAAAAAAACAGAAAGAATAAAGACCTTTTTGATGATGTACTACCACTTAATAAATAAATAGGAAATATTTTCTCTTGCTTATGATTTTCTTAATAACATTTTTTCTCTAGCTTACTTTATTACTAGAATATCACATTAGTATATTACACATATAACATAAAATATGTGTTAACTGACTATTGATCTTATCAGTAAGACTTCTGGTTAACAGTAGGCTATTAATACTTAAGTTTTTAGGGAGTCAAAAGGTATATGCAGCTTTTTTGACTGTGCAAGAGATCAGTGCCCCTAACCTCCACTTTGTTCAATGATCATTTGCAACGTAAAACACAAGAAAGATATTAAAATAACAGAAGATTTGATGATTCAGAAAAGTCATTAAGGATTGTTCTAGGCCTAAATTTTATCATGATACAGAATAATTTTGCTACCAACAGAAAAATAATCTCAGTTTTAGGATTACTTTCTATTTTTTTAAAAAGAGATGAGGTCTTGCTATGTTGCCCAGGTTGGACTCAAACTCCTGGGCTCAAGTGATCTTCCCACCTCAGCTTCCTGAGAAGCATTCGTGTAGCCACCATGCCAAACTCTAATTATTTATATGGTGAATAAATAAGTATTTACTGTGGGAAAACAGCAACGTGGAGGGGGGGTTCTGCTGCTTACATTTGTTCTCATACATTGTCAGTTGTAGTAAAGCCTACTAATGGGTGAACAAATCCCTTTTCTTTTCTTCAAATATGAAAAACTCTGGTTTTTCAGTGATGGCAATATACTCAGCAGATAATCTATACATTTTCTACAAGAGTAAATTCTGGCTAATAAGATGTGAGTGGATATTTTTGGATGGGACTTCTGAGGAAAGCACCTTAAAGCTGAGGGCTGACTAGGCCGAGATGGGACTCTTTCCCTTGCCCTTCTCCTCCCTGGGACTTGGATGAGACGGCTACAGCTCAGGCAGCCATCCTGGGGCCTGAAGCAACAAACACATGTTAAGTATGTCCAAGCAGGAAAAATGGAGGCTCCTGGGTCCCAATGGTGACTGTAGCATCACCAACCTCAGAAATTCTCATCACAGGTGGAAATCAAATTTTTAAAGCCACTATCTTCGGGTCTTTATAACTAGCAGCTGTACACAATCTCTAACCCATCAATCAGTACAATAGGAATAAAATGGATATGACATCCTCTGAAGCAAGACAGCCTTCTTGAAATTTTAACCAAAACGTCTTGCAGGATTTTAACCTCACTGCATAATACATGAAAGTTTTATTTCAAGGGAAATCAAAGGAAAGAAGAGCTCCTTTCATGACATTTCAGAGGTAAGTGTGCTAAAGCCATGGCACTATCACCAGAGGGCATTATTCAAAACATGGATGCGTACTGCTTTTTGTCAGGAGAGAGGTGGTTTTCTACATATGCTGCAAGTAGGAGAGGCACAAAGGATGTGTGGGGCCCACACAGCAAAAGCAGCAGAAATCAAAGTTGCTTGCTTTGTAAATCCTGAGATCAGAATGGTATGTATGTTAGGCTCTCAGAGGTCTAGTATAATAAAATTCCTATTTTAATTACAGCAGCATCCTTAAAGTGCTATCATTAAGGTTGTGTCAGCAATTACTTTTTTACAACCTTATTTTCCAGAGAATAATAAAAAATGTGTTTGGCACTGATACCTAGGGCTGAAAGTTGGCACTCAGCTCTCCATCTACACGCTTTTCCTTGCTTCTGACAAATTGGAAGAGAACCTGTATTGTGCTTCCTTGAAACTGTAAAAGAGAAAATCCTAAATATCAGACCTCCAAATTGCTTTGCCTTTGATTGTCTGAAACTGTGAACTGTCAGGGGTGATCACTGCTGTCACGTTTCAGGATGAGAAATGTGGTTTCTACGGTAACAGCTCAGATTAATTAGTGCTTAAAAATTAAAAAACCCTCTATGAATTGTATGTTAAAGAAGGAGGCTGGGCGCGGTGGCCCACACATATAATCCCAGCACTTTGGGAGGCCGAGGCGGGTGGATCACGAGGTCAAGAGATCGAGACCATCCTGGTCAACATGGTAAAATCCCGTCTCTACTAAAAATACAAAAATTAGTTGGGCGTGGTGGTGTGTCCTGTAGTCCCAGCTACTCAGGAGGCTGAGGCAGGAGAATTGCCTGAACCCAGGAGGCAGAGGTTGCAGTGAGCAGAGATCGCGCCATTGCACTCCAGTCTGGGTAACAAGAGCGAAACTTCGCCTCAAAAAAAAAAAAAAAAAAAAAAAGAAAATGAGTCAAAATGTAGAGGTATTCATTTTCTTGGTATAACAGATCTATGATGAAATGATTTGTGAGGAACAAAATAAGATATTTTAAAAAGGGAAAGAATTAGATCAGTTGAGAAGATCACTTCAGAAACAGATAACTTCCTTCCATAGATAAACAGGAATCAACATTTGGTTTGTGAATCGTAGGCAGAGTGTTATAAAAATGCAGTGAAAAAGGCAACATTAGGATATTATTAGAAAGAATCATTGCTAGAACAATTGAGACTTAAGAGTGAAATCTCTTACAAGAGTGATTTTATATTAAAGGCTGCATATTATGTCAAGCCTCGATTATAGTAATAATATTAAGTCTAAGTAATATAACTAAAATTTATTGAGTGTTAAGTGTGGACAGGTCTTTTGACAAGATTTTTACATGTAGAAACTCATTTGACATGAATGACAATCCTGTGAGATGGATACTTCTATGATGTCCCTTGCACAGTTACCCCAGTAGAAATTGGGACAAAGAAATGCTCAAATCTTGTCCTCATAGCAGAGATGGGTAGTAAAAAGTAGAGTCCCTGTTGTTGTTCTCAATATGATTTAAAGAAGCGTGATTGTTCTGGATCGTGTGCAAATCTGTGGAATAGTAAGTTGTATTATAACAGACTTCCAGGTTCTATGAAAGGATGAGCAGGTTTTAAGATACTCCTAGAGAAAGTAAACATACATTTATAATGCTGAAATAAATAACAGTAAAACTTTTCTGAGGCATAGGAAAAAGACTGCAAAAGAGAAAGAGTAATTCTGGGGTAAAGAAAAGTTATAGGAACAAAGTCACTAAAAGAGACGGTGAAGTCAATAAACACACTCAGTAGCCCAGTGACAGTGGCGGCAGGGGAATCTAACTGGATAACAAGCCCACAGTCTGAACATAAATTTCTGACTCACTTCATTCTGCCTGGAGTCATTCTAAGACGGCTTTATGACAAAAGAGGAAATCTGATCAAACTTGGTAGGAAGATAAAAAGTTTAAGTGACAGCACAAGGGAAAAAAAGGAATGGAGGTGACAAGAGAGGAGAAAACCTGAGAACAAAGGTGGAAGGAAGGGGAGAGTAAGGTGTCAGGGGAAAGAGACCATCAAGAAGTAGTCTGAGCAAATAGGCCAAATAAGCAGGGCAATCGATCATAAGTGGCGGGACTTCCAGATATAAAAGCTGCCATTACTAAGACAAATCTCTCCATAATCCGGGGTCTTATCACTTTCAGCATGACTCTATCCCAAAGGCAATATGCCTCACCATTAAACTGTAGCTACAGGCACTCCCTCTACTCTCCCCTGAATAGTGGGTAAAGATGGCCCTTAGGATATCATGCAGCTGATTAAGAGCAGGGATCTTGAGATGCATATGAAATGTGATACCCAGGAGAAGAACGGAAAAGGTCAACAAAGCAGTGCACCCTTAAACAATGCAGAGGGTGGGGGGCCAACCTCTGCACAGTAAAAAAAAAAATCTGTGTATAAATTTTGACACACCCCAAACTTAACTAAGAGCCTACTGTTGACCAGAGGCCTTACTGATAACATAAACAGTCAATTATATTTTTGTTAGGAGACAGGGTCTTGCTCTGTTGCCCAGGCTGGAGTACAGTGGGATGATCATAGAACACTAATCATAGCTCACTGTAACCTCCAACTCCTGGGCTTGAGCAATCCTCTGAACTCAGCTTCCCAAGTTGTTAGCACTACAGCTGTGTACCACCATGCCTGGCTAATTTTATTTTATTTAATTAATTCATTTATTTAGATACAGCGTCTTGCAATGTTGTCCAGGTTGGTCTCAAACTCTCTAAATAACATATTTTTGTAGTTATATGTATTATATACTGTCATCCTACAATAAAGTAAGCTAGAAAGAAAATGTTATCAAGAAAATCATAAGGAAGAGAAAATATATTTACTTTTCATTGAGTAGAAGTGGGTCATGAAAAGGGTCTTCATCCTCCTTGTCTTCATGTTGAGTAGGCTGAGGAGCAGGAGGAATAGGGGGGTTGGTCTTGTTATCTCAGGGATGGCAGAGGTAGAAGAAAATCTGCACATGAATGGACCTCTACAATTTAAGGGGCAACTGTGTTTTAAATATTTGAACTGATATTCATCTGTTCCTAAAAGTCCCTGAAAAAAAGTTATATGAAAAAATTTAAAAGATATTTGGAAAGAATTTTGCTAGGGAGATAAATTGATACCATACAAATACACTGGAATTAGACAAGATCCACTATGACAGTTTCTGGAAAAGAAGTCTGCAAATTGAATATACATCTTTGCTTTGGTATATACAGTCTTGCTTTGATATACATTTTGCAAGTTGTCTTTTTTTTTTTTTTTTTGAAATTGTATTAAAACTCTTACATCCTAACATTCCCTGGGTTCTGCAGACTGACAACTATTCATCAGGGATTTTCAGGTACAGCTGCAAAACAGCAAAAAATCCTAATGTTAGAAGAGTTGGCCATGATCATGTGTGCATCTGGGTGGGTTGAATAAATCATGGGGCTAAACAAGGGTCAGTTTCCTTCCCTTTGATCCAAGGGGCTACTATGTCATTCCCTCTGGCTGCACAAGATGCTTGTTTGCTTAGGTTGCAGTTCCTGTGACTGACTGCTTTTCTTTCCTTTCCAGATTCTGCAAATCATCCTCTGTTTCACCTCTAGTGATTTCCAGGCTACTCTCTGTCTGTCTCTTTCATGCAATCACCTCATAAAAGCATCTCATTACTCCTTATCTCTCCAGCATTTCCAGCATAATTTCTATCTTTCTCTTCCTTGAACCCAGTATCTCTTTGATAATATTTTTAAAAGTTAACAACAGTGTCATATCACTTTGTTGTATCTTGGACCTCTTTTTTTTTTTTTTTAACTCTTTTATTTCACCCATTCTTTCCACAAATATTTAATCATTGTCCATGTGCCAGGTGTCATGTTCAACATCCAGGATACCACAAGAACAAGGTGGACTGATGTTGTGCCCATGTGAAGTTGAAGATCTAATTGAAAACACAGGTGACTGCCTAATACAGTTGTGATCATGCACTGAAAAGGGGAAGGGCAGGCTGCAAAGAGAGCATGCTAATGGGAGCTGACTACATGAAAGGAATGGAGGAAGGCTTCACATGGGAAGGAGGGCAGACATGAGGGAGTTGAAGGGAATTCACTTGAGGTGCCCAGGACCCCCTGGCTGGAAGGCCTGGGGGCAGAGAGAAGCACAGGTGTTGAAGGAGTAAGAAGAAGTGCAGAGACTGGCTAAGAGAAGGCAAAGCAGGAGGAGATCCGGCAAGGCGGGCAGAAATCAGAAGGTGGGAGGAGCCTGGCAAGTGAGTTACAGATTTCATTTTTTATTGCGAGAACCATATGAAACCATTAGAGGATTTCAAGCAGGAAAAATAGGTAAGGTCCATTGTCTGTTTTGAGAAAGATTATTCCTGTGACATGAAGAAGATGAGTCAGAAGAAGCAAAAAGGGACACAGGGAGATAAGCTCAAGTCCTCAGTGACAGTCCAGGGGAAAGATGATGGGGGCTTACATTGGCATGCCTGCTATGAGAAGAAATGGAGATGGATGGGTGTAAGAGAGTTAAGTATGGAGAATAAAGGTGACTCATAAATGCCCTTGATATCCTCCTAGTGCAGTGACACAAAGGTGTTCATCTTGAAGGTATATATCTATTTCTGGAACAGAAGCTTACTTTTTCACATTGCCTCCCCACTCATGCCAGAAGACATCCTACCCAATTCCTCCTTTACATACTTAGGGTTCTTCTGTCCTTCACTTTGTTCAGAGGTTCCCTAGGAATTTTGATCCTTGATTTGGAGAGCCTTATATATTTGTTCATAGGTTAACATGATTAAAAAGTCAGTATATTCTCCAGTGACCACAAACGCTGGATCTACAATGTGCTCTGGTCATAATAAAATGCTGGGCTAAAAAGTGATCAAAGAAATACCTTGTCTACTGTAACTCATGTCAACAGGAGAAGTAAGAGAGGAGATAATATTCATTATAATTAACACCTACTGAGTACTTATAAATATGCCAGGCTTCCTAGTTTGATGATGAATGTAAATCTCACAGAACTCATACGTCCTATAATTTATCTGCATTTTACGGACGAAGAGACTGAGGCTTAGAAAGGCAAAGTAATTTGCACAGAGTGTATGGTGGAGCCAGCAGTCTTACTCTGCAACTGACTGACTTATTTGATAAGGTAATATACATTTTACAAGTAGAAACTTTATCTTCTATGAAGGAATCTTTGGCTCCAAGCACCATGCACCAGTTAAAGGCAATGCTGAAATATCTCACAGTCTAAGTGATAGCCATATTTGTCAGACTGATTGAGATTATTGTAATTTAACTACTTCTCTGTGTTCTCTTGATACTTCTCTTCCCTTAGGGAGGGGAGCATTTAATAGTCCTCCATGGTGCAGGGGTGGGAAAGTGGCAGGGGGAGGGAGAGTATCAGGAAAAATAGCTAATGCATGCTGGGCATAATACCTAAGTAATGGGTTGATAGGTGCAGCAAACCACCATAGCACACGTTTACCTATGAAACAAACCTGCACATGCTGCACATGCATTCCAGAAATTAAAATAAAAATTTTAAAAATAGTCCTCCACCCAGTCCCCCCTTTCTAACCTAAAACTCAGCCTCCTTTCAGGTTTCGGAAATAAGGAATAATACTGAATAAGGAAAGATCAGTGTCACACCCATCTTGCTATAAGTCTGTTGAGGCTGAGTCCTCAATACTAGGCCCTACCCATCTTCTTCACTCATGAATTCTAGGAAATGGATTCGGAAGCTGAGTCTCTCCCCGAGTCTGCCACCCAGAGCCACAAGACTGAGATCCTCTCCTTGCCAGCTCTCTCCTGCGACCCTGAGTCCTGCCATTTTTATCCAAGCTCTTCTGACAGATGCCCTTGATGTGAACTGAGGGGAGTTTCAGATAGAGCTGTGCCAAGAAGCCTGACGGCTGAGTGTGGTCTGGCAATCAGATGTCCTTGTTGCTATGCCATGTCTGTTAGATCCCTGATGATGAATATACATCTTTTTGTTGTCAAAATCACCGATTTTTCATTCTGTCTGGCCTTCCTATCCCCACTTCTCCCCTAGATGGAAAAGATCTAATTTCAGGTCATGCCTCCCTCAGCTGGATCTGGCCATCTGAATTTCACTGGACCATCCTCACCCCTGTCTGTGCCTATGAGGCGTAATTGATACAAACGTCAGCATCAGTGTACAGCTCTTGACTTCAACAAAGGATGTTAGGACTGCAGTCACTCCAATTTTTCTCCTAGAATCTGAACTGTGGCCAGAAATAATTTCTGGCTCCTGGCCCAGGGCATAGATAGTTTGAAACTTGAGTTCTAATGCCAAAAGTGCTTTTAACTCATTAAAGATGTTGGAAAAACCACTCAGCCTTCTGTCGATTCATCCCATTAAAAGAATACAAGGCCAAACTATAGGGAGGTAAATGAAGACTGTTTTTAGAATCAGAGTTGTATCTCTAAGACCAGTTAATATTTACGGAGCACTAACGTGCCAGACACTGTGCTAGATGCCTTGGATAATTATCTCATGCAATCCTCACAACTCATGAATATATATTATGATTATTTAAATGTTACCTTTGAGAAAAATAAGGCTTGGACAGATTTAAAAAAAAACTAAGATCACAGAGCTAGGACATGATGGAAGTAGAAGCCAACAAAAGCCCTCTTTCTCAACCCTGGGTGGAGGAGTTCCTATTCTCTCTCAGCATAGCCAGATGCATATGTGATATGGGCACATATGCTTTCAATGTATGCACATTTAATTTTCAAAGTTAGAAATGCAATGAAGAAAAAAACGTCCAATTTGACCAAACCTCCTTGAAAGGAAAACAGCTCCCTTTCTCTTTTTTTTTTTTTTTTTTTTTTGAGACAGAGTTTCACGCTTGTTACCCAGGCTGGAGTAAAATGGCGTGATCTCGGCTCACGGCAACCTCCGCCTCCTGGGTTCAGGCAATTCTTCTGCCTCAGCCTCCTGAGTAGCTGGGATTACAGGCACGCGCCACCATGCCCAGCTAATTTTTTGTATATTTTTTAGTAGAGACGGGGTTTCACCATGTTGACCAGGATGGTCTCGATCTCCTGACCTCGTGATCCACCTGCCTCGGCCTCCCAAAGTGCTGGGATTACAGGCTTGAGCCACCGCGCCCGGCCCAGCTCCCTTTCTCTAATCGTTGTTCCCGGTTCTCTTTTTCAAAGAAGATGCAGTAGCCACTCATACTAATACAAATAAAAGAGAATTATTCTGAAGTAATTTATTCTCCTAGGTGCTTTTTTGTATAGGGTATCTATCCATAATGAACATTTGATAGTAGTTTTTACTTCTAAAAAAGTACTTAAAAACCCTTTATTTCAAAGGGGTTGTCTCTAGGGCTTGTCCAGAAAAATAGTTCTCCAATTATGCAATACATTCTCTTTATTCATATCCACATCCTACATTAAAAACAAACTTTCCAAAGTGGATAAAACAACTACCTAAAATGAAATTAACCAACTCAGAGGGAAAATGCGGGGAGGAAGTAAGATTGGCATTCAGAAATTAACTTGCCACAGAGATAAAAGATAGTCCCACCAACAGGGTATGTGGCTAAGTCAGCCCTATCCAGTAGAAATATAATGTGTGCCACATACATAATTTTAAATTGTCTGTAGTCACATGTAAGCAAATATAACATGGAATTTTAATAACATTTATTTGATGAGAAAAAGTTCCCATATCAACATATAATCAATCTAAAAGTTATTAATCTTTCATATTTGGAGGGGGTACTAAGACTAGGAATCTGGTATGTATCCTATACTTACAATGCATCTCAATTTGGACTAGCCACACTTCAAATGCACTGTAGCCAGCCACCTGCAGCTAGTGGCTACGGTATTATCAGATAGGACAGACTAGACCATCACAAATCTGTGAATATTCTTCAAGTTTCTAAATATAATGACATCCCATCTTTAGAAAATAGCCAGCTCTTTCCTCATGCTTTTCTTTGCCTGGCACTGTTTCTTTTCATTGTTTCCCAACCTCTCTACCAACTCTTCACTCAACTCATACTAGCAAAAACAATTTTCTGTCAATGGCTCACAATACTGAACTGTAGAATTATACACCATTGTACCTTTTTCTTCTCTGCTTGATACAGTATCTAGGTTATGTCCCTGCTCTTACATCAGTTTATTTTCATACTTCTTGCCTTTGATTTATAAGGGCTGCCAGTTCCCTGAAGTTCAGTACTGAAAACTCCATAAAGAGTTTCCTCTCCTAGAGGCCTGGTGTTCCTTTCTAACATTAACTGTGCTGTTATATTTGCATGTTTACTGGAAGCCACCTCAACTCATCTTTTCTTCCAAAGAAGTTAGGATATTTTGTTACAAATAAACTCCTAATAAAATAGTTTCCTTAAGAAAACGGAAAGAGAGAAACTAATATCAGACAGAAATACTTGCTTGTAATCATCAAAGTACCAAAATAAATTGCCACACGGAGCTATGCCACCCTCAAGAAGGGCATACAGACAAGACTACCAGCACCTTTAGAAGTAGAATGTATTACTACAGGAAGGTAATTAGAAAGTTAAGTAAAAACAGTGGCAGCACTTCCAGGATCATCCTGAAGAAAGGTTAATTGGAAATGAAGTGATAAACAGTTTTACGCTATTTGGACAAGAAGGATCTATGGCTATTTCTGGTATATCAGAATACACTCATTTACTCAGAAAAATGTTAAAAAGAGTGCATTGCAGTTTCTTCAAGTGAGAAGAAGAAACAGAAAATAACGTGAGGAAGTGGCTGCTATTTCCCTAGATGATCATAGGAAATGGCAAGCTGAGAGAAGAAAAGGGCAAATGAGACATGATGAGGCAATAAAAAATAAAAAGAGAATGTCAGTCAAATTTATTATCTATATTTTGACAATTAAAACCAATAGTTACCCGAGGGCAGTTAATGACTAGCAAAAGTAGGAGGTTTAATAGTTTAAGTAAAAATTAAATTCACATCGAAAAAAAGAATAGTATATACTTCTCTGTTATATGAACAGGTAACATTTAGAAAATGAAACCTTTCTATGTACCATAGAAACAGCAGCCTTTCCTGACTAGAAGAGATGTCTACTTCTTAAGACAATCAAGTAGCCCTCAAAAAGCCCTGGTAACAATAATAGACATGAAAAAGAAATAAATAAGAGAAGCATTCAGCAGTTAGAATGCAAGGACTGCATTTACTCACCTAACATCTACCCCAGGGCCTAGTATCACACCTGGCATGTAGCAGGTTCTCATTAAATATTCGTTGGAAATATTTTTTGGGAATCATTATAGCTATAGGTTACTAGTCTATATATTTCTATTCCCAAACATGTTGGGGTAGAAAAAAATGTTGAGAACCACTGGGCTAGTGGCAACCTCCCCCAAAGTGGAAGCATTAACTCTGGGTGGTAGCAGGAGTCTTACTATTATCTAAGCTGGTGGACTGACCAAGGAAACTGTATTATAAATCCTAAACAGAGTAGGGGTCATGAGGGGGAACCCTTTCAGAAGCCAAGGTATGACTGATCCAATTAGATCCATGGATCAGGAGCCAGGGACCTGGAAGAAGTCAATATATCAGCCAAAATAGAACAGTGGCCATACTTTCCAAGGGGCAAGTTGAATCAATGATATCCAGAATGTAAATGGGCTTTTTTGTGTGTGTGGCCATGCACTTGACCTTTACCAGGATCCTGTCCTGGAGCGTCTGGGATCCTGTGCAAGTCCCTGGAGTATGAGAAACAAGGAGGAGGAGGAAAGCCAACATTATGCAATAAAGCCAGACAAAGTTAATAGTGTTAAAATTAGCGTGCCAGTAAATTAATCAATTTTCTATTCAAAATCATCAGTTACCAGTGAATTGCCACAAGGTCCACAGCTATGGAAAGACCGAAATCTTTGTAGAGGACCTTTCCTCCATTACATGTTTAACTGAAAGGAGGCATTTTTCATTGACAGTATCTTCTCTACCTTCCACTTAAAAATACAGACCCTATAGCTGTACAGAATTCCTTGTCCTTACCTATGATAATAGTGATTTTTCATGTTCAGTGCTTTTCCATTGCTTCCTGTGTCTTAATTAAAATGTTATCTTTATACTATGAGCATGCTCTCTAGAGAGCTACCTAGCTCTTACTCTTCCAGGTGCTGCCAGTGGAAAGTTACCAAAGCAGGTAGCAGAGTAAGTTAATAAACAAATGAGTATATACATAAATACATGAAAAATGAAAGTAATAAAAATGTTGCCTAAATCTAATTTATTATAGATTTCCCCATCATGCCACACCAGTACCTTTATCAAGATGGTCTTCTATTCCTGAAAGAAACAGTTCATACATATAAGGATAGACTTTCCCTTCCCTTTCACACCTTCTCTAGTCATTAAATTATTTCTGCAATTATTAGCCTGATTTTTTCATGGTGCTGGTGCCTGAGAGACAATAGACATAACACCATATATCTCTCCTATCCAGATATTTCTGGTTCCTCTTTCTCCATGAATTCTCAGCTAGATTCTCGCTCCCTGGTCTGTCTTCCTGGGTTCGGGTCCTACAGTGCATTCTGACCTCCAAGATTTGTTTGAATAACAGTCCCTGATAGTGAAGCAATCTGCTCGGGACTGCTAAACTCATTGCAGACCTCCAGGTCCATGTTACACTTTCATTGCCTGGTTCCCCTAGAGGCCTGGCGCATCAGCCCATACATCTCCTGTCTTTCTTTGCACATTAGCCCAGTTACTAGTGCTTCAGCCTCAGTACCTCATTGTCTGTATACAACCCAGTGCCAACCAGTCTTTGATATTATTTAAAGGTTATTTTTCTTCATCCTTTGAGTTACTCATCCATCATAATTTAGTTTTATACAGAAGACTTACTCAATTATATTAGAGACAGTTGTATTAATACTGATGACATTTACTAAATGCATAGTATTGTATGGCTATGTTATGTATCACAGCAAGAAATCAATGAAATTGGCTTCTAGTTTTAACAATCATTCTGGTCCTATAAAAGGCAAACCTAAGACTATTGCTTTGCAGGGGCCACTTGAATGTCAGGGACAAACATTTTACACACCACCTGATGGTCGTAACTGAAAAGATTGCTTCATCGGATAAGGTCCATAGATAACAAGCAACGTGGAAATTTCTATGGCTCCCTGGTGGTAAAGCTGCCAAATTACCTCTATAGGAAGTCAGACACCAACATATATAAACTAGTCAGTAAAAAGGACTGCAGTTTTACAGAATCAGCATTTAGGAATGGTCAGTAAAACCCTGAAGAAAATACACAAATTACTTATAGATTATTCATAGAGAACAGAAAGACTTCCTATGTTTGGCCAAGACTATAGATGAATCAAAGCTGAAGAAAGACAAGGTATGTAGAGTAAATAAATTAGAATTCACACAGAGCATATAATAAGGAAAATCAGGCTGGTTAATAAATGTAGCCATTCATTCAACATTTATTCTATGCCCACTAGGTCCCAAATATTGCACTTGGAATTATAAACATAAGATAGGCAAGACAGAGTTTTTTTGTTTTTTTTTTTTGAGCAGCTTACCTTCCAGTGGATAAAACAAATACATGCATAACAGACTGCAATAGAAGGTAAATACTGTAGGAGAATTATGCAAAGCACCTTATACAGCAGAGATAAACAACCAATTTCATAGAACAAGTAGAAGTAAACTTTGAGTAATACCATAAAAAGGGTAAGACTTGACATGCAGAGGGAGAGGGATAGGGACATTTCAAAATGTAAGAAAAGGTCAGAAACACCAAAAGAAAGAGGCAAAGATAACACAGTGTACTGAAAAAGACCTTTTAGAAGCAGGGCACAGAGGTGTCCCAGAAGCCATGAGAGGAGAGGCGTTCAGTGTTCAGAGTATTGTCTGCAAGGTCAGAGGCAGCAAAGCCAGGTCGCTGAAGTGCAGGATGCCACTGTCCAGCAACACCCAATCAGAGACGGGTGGTACTTTGGCTGCTGTGGAGGATACTGAAAGCTTCAAATTTGAAAAGGATAAGTTGGCATGCTTGAAGTTAGTTCTCACATATATTAGCTTAGGGTATTTCACAAAACAAACATTATAGGCAGGACCAGTCCAGTCAGAAGAAACGACAAATTTTGCACTGGCAGGATTTGCTGGCTGCCGCATCTATTGAATATAAAAATAGTGAAAAGGGAAGGACATCAGAACTCTTGTTGCTTAAAAAATAAAATTAAGCTGCTGAACTGACAGAACTTAGAAATGAATCTCTATAAGAAGGGTTAAAAGAAAATTTAGAAACGAAAGAAGATCCAAAGAGCCACTTATTTCCAAAACTTCTTCATGGACACATTGGATATTTCATAGCCTTGCAACATGAAAATGTGGTTCTCAGCCCAGCAGCATTGGCATTCCCTGGAAGATTGCTAGAAATGTGGAATCTTGGGTGGTGCTTCAGACCTGTTCATTCAGAATCTACAGTTCATTAAGGGCCCTGTATGAATCACATGCACATTGACGTTTGAGAGGCCCCTTTTTATAGAATCAGGGAAATAGTGCATGCTACAAAAAGGGCAAAGAAGCTTTTATTAAGGTACTAAGTAGGAATATGTCCTTCTCCAGCTTTGGTACCCTCTTGTTGCTCTCTCAATTGAAATCCTGCTGGTCTACCAGATGCCCCCTTGGATTGCCTTAGAATATCTACATTACCCGCAGGGTAGCTACCTCCCTATGAGCTTAATTAGGTACTAAGAGGAAAAGAATATGATTATCTCATTAAAATAAGATCTCAGGCACTAAGGTGTGAAAGGTTGATTGGATTAACGTTCCCAGCAAGCATTGACATTTTGAGAGGATTTGCTAATCCAAATGGATTTCTAATTGACATTTTATGGGAAAGAGTTATTTTTCAGCTGGGAAGGCTTCCAGGTTATCTATTGTCCCTGCCCACTGCAAGCCACTGCTAGCAGAACAATAAATTTGTTAGGATCCATTTATGGGCAAAATAACATTATAATAAATTAAGCCACATTCATCTGAGTAGTGGCAATAATGGTAATGAGAGGTTGAGCTGATTAGCTAAGATTAAGTTACATATTATGATAAATATAGAGTATAAATAGGGACAGTTTTGGATTTAGGATTAGAAATACTGAAAGTCTATTTAGTTGGATGTAGAAAAGTAGTTAACTGAGAAGGAAATGAACATATTATATACTCTCAACTAAAACTAGATCCCTAGAAAGAATATAAGGGATTAGAAAACTGAGTAAATAAAAGTTACATTCGGATGTCTTGGCTATATAAACTACTTACAAATTAAAAACTAAGCTAAAAAAGGATATTAAATAAAGGTATTTCTAACTTGACTAATAACCATAGCACTGCTGCCTACACAATCCAAGAGGCAATTGTGTACATGAAAAGAATATCTTTCAGCAGAAGCTTCTAAAATCAAGCAAGCTATACATTCTTGCAGAGACAGAACTTAAGTTACCTCTGCTAAACATAAAGTAAAAGAAGCTTTTCTTTCTATGCTTTCTGATTGGGTGGCTAAACACATAGGTAAAGATTAAGAGAAAAATAAAATGGGTTCAAAAGGAATTTTATTTCAGGCCAATAGAGAATGGAAAATGGGCATAACAGCATACAAAATAAGAAAAGCTTATTTGGGGATAAGGGATAAGTCTGTATTCAGATTTGAGCAAAAGCTTATGCCCTGCAAGAGCTAAAGTATTTGAGCTTTCTGAGACTCAGTCTCTTAATCTACAAAATGGGTTTAACAATACCATTTTTTTTTCCCTAGGGTTGTCTTGTGAATTCTGTGAAAAGTGCAGAGTGTCTGACTCAATAAAAATAAATATCTTTTCTTTAACTCCAAAGAGAATAAAAGATGAGTACATAATACATTGACTACAATAAGCTATAATTAAATATTTATGCATATATATAAATTTACATATGTGTTAATAAGATTACAAATGTGTATAAAAATATATGCATTTATTGGCAGTGTATATATGTATATGTATTTTTTTTGAGGCAAGGTCTCACTCTGATGCTCAGGCTGGAGTGCAATGGCACAATCTTGTCTCACTGCAACCTCCACCTTCTGGGTTTAAGCAATTCTCCTGCCTCAGCCTCCCAAGTATCTGGGACTACAGGCACACACCACCACACCTGGCTAATTTCGGTATTTTTAGTAGAGATGAGTTTTCACCATGTTGACCAGGCTGGTCTCGAACTCCTACCTCGGTCTCCCAAAGTGCTGGGATTACACACATGAGCCACCACACCTTGCCTCAGTTACTTATATAAGGATTTTAGAGTCTGGGTGCAAATTCTGGTATCACCATATATAGCTGTATAATCTTAGAAGTCATATTTAACTTTCTTTAGCTCAGTTTCCTCAACTGTAAAATAAGAGTAATAGTAATCCCTAATCTCACATGATTCCCATGGTATTTGTTCTTGCCTGGTTGCCTTTTAACTATCAGTACCAGTGTTAATGGCATGTATCTACCATAAATTCCAACTAACCCCAAGCTGTATTGAGAAACTAAGTGTCTAGCAGCTTTGACGTGGTTTAAGGATCACGAGAGACTTTAAGGTCCAAATCTCTCTCTGTTGGGCAAACAACTAAAGCTGCTTGCCTTCACAATGATGGGTGGCCAGCCCTGAAATCTACAAATGGTGTACTATTTCTTGGCTGTGTGGACTTTATACATAATCTTTTTTCTATTTCATTGAGTCTGAAAAGATTGAGTTTATCTTCTCAGACTCAATGTTCTAATTTGTTTGCTGCTACCATTTTTAAAGTAATTGTTTAAATGATAAGAATAAAACATGCATTCTATAAAATATCTTACTATACCTAAGCGTATCCATGCCTAGAAGTAACCATTCTTATAGATTTTATGTGTTTAAACCCCACACTTCTCTATATACACAACAGACAGACAGATCACTACCACAACTCTAGGTACAAATAATGCAGAGCAGACAAAAAACATTTGTTGAGTGCATGCTTTAATATGCAAACTGTGTCAGAGACTGCTAGTTGCCCATAAGTATCTATTCTTCCCATTCTACTCCTTTGTTATAGAACCCCTGATTTTAGTTAGGTGTGTTTATCATAATGATTTAATTAGTACATCTATATCTCCTTCATTAGAATGTGAACTACTCAAGAACAAAAACCGCCTAATCCAATCTCATTTTCATAATTCCGAACACAACATCTGACACCAACTAGGCATAAAGGAAATGTTGAAAGGATGACACCACTTATTGATCCACCCGTTGTTCTGTATTGTTTACTCAGTGTAATTTGGGAAAAACACCGACTCAATTCTCAGTGGTCCCTACCTTATTCACCCCAGTTAACTTGCCTTTTCTCAGCTGTGTATCAGGCAATGGCTCCTGAGCAAACAATGGCTATGAGCAAAGTGATGAGGCTATTTCTGTTCTTTAAATGAGTTTTCTGTGAGTAATTTGTATATTTTCTGCAGTGTTTTACTGACTCTTCTTAAATGCTGATTTTGTAAAACTGTAATCCTTTTTTCTAACCGGTATGCAGTAGCTGGACTTCCTGTGGAGGTAATTTGGCAATAAGAGGGGAATAAGAGGGGATGACGTGGGAATAAGGAATAAGAGGGGATGACTTCATTTCCCAACCTCCCCTGCAGCAACTGGATATGAGCAGAATTCATGTGTACATCTTCCATATTCCCCCTGCCCTACTGCCACCACCAACCCTTTTACCCAACCTGTTGGCTGAGATGCAGATGTAACAGTGGTGAGGCATCTTGGATAAAAAAATTCCCAGGTGATGTCAGAGCAACAGGATAGAAGAAACCTGGGTCTCTGTTATGGTAGACTGCTTATGTACACATGAATACAGAGAAATAAATAAATTTCTCTTAATTAATGCCTTGCCTAATATAAAAGCAGATTATTTCATCTCATATTCTTCTCATTTCTCAGGCGGAAAACCAAGTACCACGTGAGGTCATCTATACTGATCCAGCTACCTCCAGAAAGTCAATGCCAACAAACTGGAGACAAGGCATTCCAATGTGTATATGTCTATGGTGTACACTATAGGACGTGTTCACACATTTTTCTTCTCTTTAATAAGCAGAGATTATATTAGCTTACTTTCCTCTGCCCAATACTGTCATAACAGGCAAATTCCACCTGTCAAGCACTTGGATTTGGGGAGAATTCTATAATATCCATGGCATGAGTTTAAAAAATAGGCTTTATTAGGAAATTTATACATGCCAAGGGTCTCTTGATCTTTTCATCATCCCACAGAGAAGCATGCTGGGCAGGGTGCTACTGTTGCCCCAGTTCGAGTCTGAGTTTCCTTGGAGAAATCCTGCTCTTTTGTGTGTCCCCTTTGTATAGGTAAATCAGAGGAAGCAGTTGTCAGTGCTTGGTATCAGACAGCCTCAATATAGGGTTCCAGCTGTTCATATGAACTGTCAGATAAAGCCAAGCCCCTGGCTACTTTAGTCTACCTGCCAAGGGGAGGAGGTCACAGGTCCTATAGGAAACCGAGCATAGGTGTAACCTCACACACCAGGAGAAAGAGACAACCCATCCTCCCCCACCTTGTCTCACCAGCTTCATCCCAGAGGCAACAGAATCAAGCTGGGTTTGACATTATACAGATTTAAGGACAGAGAGCTGCTTCTGAATAATGACTTTAAATAAGTCTGTTACATCAGAAGAGTTCCAAAGTATCTACAGATCACAAAGAGAATACCATCCTAAAAATCGGATTTCAATGATACAGGCTAACAGCAATAGAATTTCATGAAATAAGCAAAAGACTTGTGAAATAGGGGTTAAGTCACCAAATGACAGATATCAAAGAGAATTCAAAATAAATTCTTTACAAGTGATCATTAAAACAGCATAGGCAATGAACAGTAATTCATCTCCTAAAGTAATAGGAAGATTGATTTAAATCAATAAAGACTAAAATATTCAAAGGTTGCTGTAACTTTATTCTTTTTCATCTTCATATATTTATTATCGCAGCCTGATTTAGGGAGGAGAGCATTCATTTTTTTTAAGGTTTTAAGTTAAAATAAAATTAGTGTCCAAGTGAGAAATTGAGAAAGAATTGTAAATGCAGCTTGTGGAACTCTCCAGAGTTCTTATTTTAGACCGTAAGATAAGAACACTGGAGTGAAAGCCCCCAAAAGTACTTTATATTCCATCACTGAACAGTTTTATCTCCATCAACTATAAATGTAATGAAGAGGAAAAGAACAGAATAAAAGACTAGGAAAACTAAGGTGCATAGAGGAGTTCGGTGAGTAGAGAAGCTAAGAGGGATGTGGCTGTTAATGGATGCTAAAAGTACAGGTAGGAGTCGGGTAACCAGCTAGTCTCTTCTCAAATTCTGCATTCAGTACCCACCCAAACCCCAAACCTCCTACACATACTTCAGAAATTAAAGCTAAAATATTCAGGATTGTTTCTGCCAGAAGGGTACGGTGGAGTCCAGGGTGTGACTACTGAGTGCTTAGTTTATTTCATTTCTAACCTGGCTCAGAGGCCACCTCCTCCATGAAGGCTTTTCTCTCCGCTGGTGTGAACACCTTAAGGGCAGAAGTTAGGTCTTCTTGATATTCATGACTGGCTCTTAGGCAGATGCTCCATAAATGGGCATTGAATTAAATAAGAATATAGATTTAGGGTGGTGCTTTCATTAACCTCAATGAGAAACATTTTATGGTTTAGCTAAAATAAATAGATTTAGATTTTATACCAAATTTGTCTCACTTATAAACTTGGCAAATTTGCTTTTAAGTTTCACATATAATCTGAAAGTGCTGACAACATGTGTCACAAGCTAATGTCTACATTATGATCCAATGCTGGGAAGTGAAATCTAAAGTGACTTATATCACCTTGTTGCAATTTCAAATAAAAGCAAAGCACAAAGCCATAATGAGTCACTGTCAATAAGGTAAGCATGCCACAAATCCAAGGGAGCAATGTAACAGGCATGGAGAGAGAGAATACTAGATTATCATTCTCACTGGCAGGTGCTTAATTGTTCCACAAATCACTCATGAAAATGCTTCTTGTAGAGAGAAAATATTTATCCATATTATAAAAGGATATATTTATAACAACAGTCATAACAAAGTGTAACATCACAATTTATTATGGGTATAAGCTTCCATTTAAGACACAATGGAGGCTCTGGTTAGGATCATAGCTTGGAATGAATGAAGTCCACTGGTTGGGGTGTCAAGCATTTTTATCAAATACCTACACAGTCCTCCAGCTTAGAGTTTCATTAACCTTCTGTTTTCAAAGAGACTAAATTCATGTGTATATTACTTAAAATGTTTTCTAGTTTGAAGCATAAAGTAACGGTTTTATAGTAACGTAAACTCATTCTCATACAGTACTGAATAGAGTACTCCTGAAAATATCATATTTTACAAGGACAGTCATACATTTTATTTATTTGAGGTCATGAATACCTAGAGAACAAGGAGTTGTTCTCACTATTATGTCCAACTCAGAGCCTTGTACATATAGGCAACTGAAATATGTGATTTGATGACATAATACAGAGTCCCCTTAGTTGCTGGTCAGTATGAACTGAATTATTTAGCTACAGTACCATGAGCCAGAGGCATTGCTTACTTACACCTGTTTAAGTAAAAGCCGTTTCTGTGAAACTGTTAGTAAACTGTCACCTGGTTAATTAAACACTGAGTACCTTTGTGCTTCATAGTCTAGGGAAATAGATAGTGTTAATGTGACCCTTACCTTCAAGATTATAATATTACTGAAAAAAATCAGGCTTAAATGTTTAAAATTACATTTCCAAAATATAATGCCTCAAATAATATAACATCTATTTCAAAAATAAATTTTAGCCAAGAAAATGAAACAACGGAGAACTATAGCTCAAACACTAGTGGAAACATCTCAGTAGGGCCTTTAAGATCTTTCATAATCCAGCCCTGAAGTACCTTTGTATTAGTATTTCTCTGACTCCCCAGCCCCCACACAGCATGCTGTACACTCTAGCCAAAATAGAACCCTTCCCCCTTCCCAAACTCTTTCATGCTCTTATATCCTATTTATATGGCTATCCAACCCCATTTCTCAACATAAAATAATCTCACTATAGCAAAATTACTAGTATTTACTAATATCTGTGTTCTTCTTTTCTATTTGGGCATATGGCTAAAATATATTTTCCAACCTCTCATATTTTCCAACCTCTCTTGCACTTAGATGTGGCTATGCATATGAATCACAGAAAATAAAATGTGAATGGAAGGAATGGGATCACTTTTTGACTTCTATCTATAGACCACTTAATCTAAGGATCTGGGATATGGTAAAGCAACAGTGGGAAGAATCCAAGATCCCCAAATCATTGTGTGGCACACAGTCACCTTCCACCACTGCTGACCTGCTTTGAGCTGTTGACCTGTGGCCTGAGTGAAAAATAAATCGCCTATGAGGTTATTATGCCACTGAGATTTGGAAGTTTCTCTGTTGTAACAGCTAGCATTATTTACGTTAACCAATATACTCATTAATCTTTTCATCATAGATCAAAGTTTCCTCTACACAAAGTCTTTCCCCCGCCTTAGGCAGAATTAATCATCCTCTTCATTTTGTTCCCAGAGCATTTATTACGTATATTTGTTATTTATTGCAGTCTGAATCAGCTTGTGAGATCCTTGGAAGCAGATACTATTTTATTCAACTTTGAATTCTTAACACCTAGCCCATAGTAGATACTCAATGAATGTTTACTGAAGTGGTTAAATGATCGATAGCATCTGAGAAAGCTGCATTAATCTGATAGAAAGCTTATATATGAGTTTGATTTAGAACACAACGGAAAAAACTTTTTCATGGTTGGTAAGAAAATGTTACTGCTGGATCCAACAATGTATTCAGCTCACACCTGAATGCCATGCTTAAGCGGCATTTTCTTGGACAAACATGGTTCATTTTTTCTTCCCCTTTTAATACTTAGCAATGTGAATCATCAAATCCAGCCACCATAAATGCGTCTCCTCTTAGTTGCCCCTTAGGGGTTAAGTGACAACCTGCTGGTAAATAATTAGGATCTGTTGTAATTTTTCAGAACAGTTTTATTTTTCCTTTTGACCAAGGAAAATGGACTGATGAGTGTATACATCTGGCATTCATTCAATAATAATCTAGCCACAAATAATGGAACAATGTTAACATAAACTGAAAATCTGCAAAGGTTTATAGTCTATATTATCAAAAATTGAAACACAACCCATAGATTTATGTGCCCACTTCTCTCCCAAAGCTGCAGTACACACTGCAGGGTTTTTGGGGGGTGATAGGTGGAATGAATAAAGCACACGTGCATACCCACACACATGCAAACAGGATAAAACTAGATCAAGTTCCAGGTTTAAACAACAAGAGAGACAACATATTCTATCTCCTGCAGCTTCTATGAGCCACTGTGACTCCTAGCAAGGGCAGAGAGCCGTCACTACACTGTCTGCTCAAGGCAGGGTCTCACAGGATCCAAAAGCACAATTTTTCTAAACCACTGCCCTTTAACACTCAGGGCTAACATCACTATTCCACAAGAAGTAAGACTAACATGGAGTTCTCTTGATTCTCAAACCAAAATCAGCCTGAAGAAGGCCCCATTTTTTTTTTGTAGGAGAAATGAAAACAGGAGGACAGAAAGTAATAGAGGGTAGAAAGCCCAGATGCCTCTAAAAATAACTGCATGCCAGCATTTTGGGAAGCCCATTTCCCTGAGTCTGCCTGCTTCATTCTGATACCCTTTCATCTAGTTGGCTGTCATATGAATTTGGTCTGAAGGCTATGATCAAAAATTCATTTCACTGCACACAAAACTATGCTACTCTTTAGGAAGAGGCAAACAAGTATAATTTTCACATTTTCTAAAATCCCATTATATCTTTTTGCTAGGAAATACTGATGGATATGAATTCCCAAACGTAATGATTATTTTAGTAAAATGAAAGTGAGCCAAAAGAAAACATCAGGAAACCTGTGATCTTTATCAGAAAATTTTCCTATTAAAAAAATTCCAGAGTAGGAACTGAGAACACATTTTGACAGTGATGCTTGCTAATATTTAAAACATTAAAAAGGCAGTGAAAAATCAAGCATTTAATTTTTTTTAGAAATGTGAAATCTCTTAAAACTCCTCTCTTTCACTATATTATGTGATAAATAACTAACTAGGACTCACTTTATTTTCCTTCCAAAGGCAAAGAGGGCAAAGAACGTGGTAATCTTACACGGAAGCTCTACATCCGGCCAGGTAGTCACCACAAAGCAGTTCTAATACGAGGCATCGTAACATCAAAGCCCTTACATGGTTAAAAAAATAAAGAAAGGCATAATAGCTATGAATTCCTTAGAACAAAAAAGGACAGCAGTGTGAACCAAACACAAATCTTACGCACATCTTCAAAATCCCTTGGCTAGGCTTCCTCCCACCTGGGGAGCTGTTTCTACCACCAGCATCACCTGCTGCGAAGTGCTGAATGTTACCTTGCAGCTGTGGCTGGTCAGTGGGACCTCTCAGTTACGTAGCTGACGAGAAGGCTTCTCTGGCCACTCAAAGATGTGGGAGCTGGCAGCCCACACTACAGCTGGAGAAGTCAATGCAATGTGGAAATGTCAGGGAATTCACTCTCTAAGGGGCCATCTCTGCCCTTTGAGAATGGGAACAACAGGGCAGATAAATGCCCTCACCTCTCTTATCCACTGTTGTGAAGCATGGTTCTTTCTTCCAGCCTATCCAGTAGAGTTCCACATGGCAAGTGGGTGCAGCAGCAGGGCCAGTGGCTGTGTCCCTTGGTTGTCTTGAGAAGTAGTAACCAGCCCTGGAACCACTGCTTCCTGTTGTTTTACTTCCTCTCTTGCCTCCCTCCCCCACCTTTTAAAAATTATGGTAAAAAGCACATAAATGTTACCATCTTAACCTTATTTAAGTGTACAGTCCAGAAGTGTTAAGTATATTTACCTTGTTGGATAACAGATATCTAGAACTTTCATCTTGCAAAACTGAAACCCCATGCCCACTGAGCACCTAATCCCCGTTTCTCCTCCCCCAGACCTTGGCTGCCACCAGTCTACTTTCTGCTTCTACGAGTATGACTACTTTAGACACTTCACCTGAGTGCAATCATATCATATTTGTCTTTTGGTGACTCCTTTCCTTTTTTCCTCATCTCACTGGACTAAATTTGTATATCCCGAATGAAGCAATAGCATTTCGATCCTTGCTTCAGGGTAGTCTCTAGAAAATTCGGGCTAGGACACAATGTTCTGCATAACTGAGTGTTAACTCATTGGAGCAGTGAACCTGTCTCATGAAAATAGATCCTTGACTTGGATATTAAAACTGGTCTAAAACTTGTATTATATAATAATGGTTTCATTTCATAAGAACCCTTTTTTTGATGAACACCTGCTTCTCATCTCATAGAGCCTCAATAACGATGGTAATGAAGGTGGTAGGAGTGATAGTGGAGGTGGTGGTGGCAGTGGGTGGTAGAAGAGGCAGTTAACTGGCATTGAGCTCTTTGAGCCAGGCACCATGAATCATCTCATTTAATCCTGCCTGCAGTGAGGTAAGTCTCATTATTGCCATATGATATATATCATCATTACAAGATGACAACTGAAAATATCACGGTTAATCAAGAACTTGTCTGAGACCACAGAGTCAATGAATGGCAAAACTGGGCTCTGAATCTAAGCCTTCTGCCCTCAGAGACTGCCGTTAACCATGAGATGCTACAGATAACTGCCTCTGTCTCAGGGAAATTCCCTGAACCCTCCTATATGCCAGAAACTTCTCTTTAATCTTAAATTTTTGTGAATACACAGTAGGTGTATATATTTATGGGATACATGGACTATTTTGATAAAGGTATATAGTACATAATTATCACATCAGAGTAAATGAGGTATCCATCACTTCAGGCATTTATCCCTTCTTTATGTTACAAATGATCTAATTATTCTCCTTATTTTTAAATGTACAATAAATTACTGTTGACTGTTGTCACCCTGTGGTGGTATCAAATATTAGGTCTTATTCATCTGTTTATCTATATTTTTGTACCCATTAGCCATCCCTCTCTCTTCCCTCCCCCACTACCCTTCCCAACCTCTGGTAACCATCTCACATGAATTGTTTTCATTTTTAGCACCCACAAATAACAGAACATATGAAGTTTGTCTTTCTGTGTCTGGCTATTTCACTTAACATAATGACCTTCAGTTCCATCCATGTTGATGCAAGTGATAAGATCTCATTCTTTTTACAGCTGTATAGTAGTCCATTCTGTGTAAGTACCACATTTCCTTAATCCATTCATCTGCTGATGAACATAGGTTGCTTCCAGATCTTGGTTACTGTGCATAGTGCTTCAATACACATAGGATTACTGCAGATACCTCCTTCCTTTCAGGCATATATCTAGCAGTCAGATTGCTGAATCATATGGTAGCTCCATTTTTAGTTTTTTAAGGGACCTCCAAACTGTTCTCCATAATGGTTGTACTAATTCACATTCCCATGACAGTGTACAAGGGCTCCCTTTTCTCTACATCATCAACATTTGCTATTGCCTGTCTTTTGGAAAAAAAGCCATTTTAACTGGTGTGAGATGATATCTCATTGTAATTTTGATTTGCATTTCTCTGATGATTAATCATGTTGAGCATCTTTCAAGAACTTTTCTCATTGCTTTACATGGATATTTTCGGTTGCTGTTAAATCCTCAACCCAATTCTATGAAATAAAAAGCCTCATTGATGCATTAAAATAATCCTCTTATTTTCCCCCAAATAAATCTAGAAAGATAACTAACACAAAATCTGTGAAAAAAAATATATATTTACAAAATGTTGCTGGCTTAGAAATATTTTTAAAAAGCAAGATGTATTAGTTCATTTTCATGCTGCTGATAACATATCGGAAACTGGGAACAAAAAGATTTAACTGGTCTTACAGTTCCATGTGTCTGGGTAGGTCTCAGAATCACGGTGAGAGGTGAAAGGCACTTCTTACATGGTGACAGCAAGAGGAAAATGAGGAACAAGCAAAAGCAAAAACCCCTGAGACATCAGATCTCCTGAGACTTACTATCGAGAATAGCACAGGAAAGAACAACCCCCATCATTCAATTTCCTCCCCTGGGTTCCTCCTATAACACATGGGAATTCTGGCAGGCACAATTCAAGTTGAGATTTGGGTGGGGACCAGCCAAATCATATCATTCTGCCCCTGGCTCCTCCAAATCTCATGTCCTCACATTTCAAAACCAATCATGTCTTCCCAACAGTCCCCCAAAGTCTTAACACACTTCAGCATTAACCCAAAAGTCCACAATTCAAAGTCTCATCCAAGACAAGGCAAGTCCCTTCCTTCCCTGTATGAGCCTGTAAAATCAAAAGCAAGCTAATTACTTCCTAGATACAATGGGGGTACCGGTATTGGGTAAATACAGCCATTCCAAATGGGATAAATTGGCCAAAACGAAAGAGTTACAGGGCCCACACAAGTCAGAAATCCAGTAGGGTACTCAAATTTTAAAGCTCCAAAATGATCTCCTTTGACTCCATATCTCACATCCAGGTCATGCTAATGCAAGAGGTAGGTTCTCATGGTCTTGGGCAGCTCTACTCCTGTGGCTTTGCAAGGTGCAGCCTCCCTCCAGTCTGCTTTCATGGGCTGGCACTGAGTGTCTGCAACTTTTACAGGCACACAGTGCTAGCTGTTGGTGGATCTATAATTCTGGAGTCTGGAGGATGGTGACCCTCTTCTCACGGCTCCACCCCCAGTAGGGACTCTGTATGGGGGCTCCAACCCCACATTTCCCTTCTGCACTACCCTGGTAGAGTTTCTCCATGAAGGCTCCGCTCCTATAGCAAACTTGTGCCTGGGCATCCAGCAGTTTCCAAACATCTTCTGAAATCTAGGTGAAGGTTCTCAAACCTCAATTTTTGACTCTATGCACCCTCAGGCTCAACACTATGTGGAAGCTGTCAATACTTGGGGCTTCCACCCTCTGAAGCCACAGCCTGAGCTCTACATTGGCCCCTTTCAGCCATGGCTGGAGCTGCAGAGGACCAAGTCTCTAGGCTGCATATAGCACAGGGACTCTGGGTCCAGCCCACGAAACCATTTTTCTTCCCAGGCCTCTGGGCCTTGATGGGAGGGGCTGACATGGCCTGAAAACATCTTCCCCATGATCTTGGGAATTACTATTAGGCTTCTTGCTACTTATGCAAATTTCTACATCCAGCTTGAATTTCTACTAAAAAAATGGGTTTCTCTTTTCTACTGCATCATCAGGCTGCAAATTTTCTGCACTACTATGCTGTTTCCCTTTTAAAACAAAATGCTTTTAGCAGCACTCAAGTCACCTTTTGAATGCTTTGCTGCTTAGAAATTTCTTCCACCAGCTACCTTAAATCATCTCTCTCAAGTTCAAAGCCCACAAATCTCTAGAGCACGGGCAAAATTCCACTAGTCTCTTTGCTAAAACATAACAATAATCACCTTTGCTCCAGTTCTCAACAAGTTCCTCATCTCCATCTGAGACCACCTCAGCCTGGACCTTATTATTCATATCACTATCAGCATTTTTGTTAAAGCCATTCAACAAGTCTTTAGGAGGTTCCAAACTTTCCAACATTTTCCTCTCTTTTCTGAGCCCTTCAAACTGTTCCAACTTCTGTCTGTTATCCAGTTCCAAAGTCACTTCCACATATTTAGGTACCTTTTCAGCAACCCCCTACTCCTGGTACCAATTTACTATATTAGTTCATTTTCACACTGCTTATAAAAACATACCCAAAACTTGGAGCAAAAAGAAGTTTCACTGGACTTAAAATCCACATGGCTGGCGAGACCTCAGAATCATAGTGGGAGGTGAAAAATACTTCTTACACGGTAGCAACAAGAGAAAGAAGCAGCAGCAGCAAAAGCAAAAGCCCCTGATAAACCCATCAGATCTCATGAGACTTACTATCATGAGAATAGCACAGGAAAAACTGGCCCCCATGGCTCAATTACCTCCCCGTGGGTTCCTCCCACAACACGAGGAAATTCTGGGAGATACAATTCAAGTTGAGATTTGCATGGGGACAGAGCCAAACCATATCACAAGAAATACTTCAGAAAACAGGAGAATATTATGAAATTAACTGGAGATAAAAATGCCTGCACAATGAAGATTACACACTATGAAAATGAAGATTACACACTATGAATACTACACACATCTTAGTTTGATCTGGAACTTTTCTCAGATCAAACTTCAAATTCGGTTAATGAGCATTTTCTTTTTCTTATTCCCCAAAAGTAGCCTGGGGCACCTTTGTGTGTTAAAATAACCCAGTGTGTCAGTCAGCTAGGTAGTAGAATGTAGTGAAAGCTTTGAGCTCTACAGAACCCATAAATAACCACATGGTGTAAGGTTGGTATATTACCTCAATTTCTTCAAATTTATTAGTCCATGCCCCTCAACTGACTTGGCAAAATGGTCTCCGCCTTCTTGTCTTTCTACATCATGAGCACAATCATTTACTTCTATACGATTCTTTTCTTTTCAGCTCTCCACCCTACCCCTTTCTACTTGACCCCACTGTAATGAGTCTTTACCTATATCTTGCCTTTTCTCTCTCCCAAGCATCACTACAGACAAATCTTTCTTAAGTACAAGTGTTTTCTCCAATCAAAAATTTCCATGGATTCTCCCTTTTATCTTCCAAATTAAGTACATGCACCTTTGTCTGTCATCCAAGCCCACACATGTCCTCCAGCCAGAGCTAGGCACGAGTCTTCCATGCTTTTTGATCCATCTTATTTCTGCATATTTGTTTATCATTTCCTTACCTAGAAAGAAGCTCCTACTGCCTCACCCCCAGCCTTACCAATCCTTCAGAGCCCTTCTCTAATGTTCCAGATCCCACAAAGTCTTATTGCCTTCCTCCATTAAATGTAATCTCTTCTCTTCCTTACTCCCCACCACATTGAAATTGTGCCTCTCCTATGACACCCAGTTAACTATGCCATGCATTATCTCCCTACTCAACTGAAAGCTTCTCAAGGACAGATATTTCATATTGACCTTTGCCTTTCCTTTGGAGCCTAGCCCACAGCAGGACTTGTTAAATATATTTTTAAAGGAAGTAGAAGCTTCAAGACAGCAATCTCAAGGACTTTTGGTGTTAATAAGCTGAGTTCTGAGGGAATCTTAGGGCTAGAAGACTCAAACCCCAGCTTTCTCAAGTCTTTGTGTTTCATGAAGCAACTAAACAAGAAAGAGACAACAAATGTGGTGCAGCGAGGAAAAGTATAGATTCTGCAGCCATGCAACCTGGGAGAGTCCTGGCTCTACCCCAGACCAGCTACAATGTGAACTTGGGCAGGTTACTTATTTCCCTCTGCACTGGTTTCCTCACATGTAAAATAAGGATACTTACATTTCCTATCCCTCAGAGTTGTTAAGAAAAAATAAATCAGTTATTATTTATATAGCCCTTATCTCAGTGCGTGGCACATAATAAATTTAAAAAAATATGAAAACTAGGGCTCTATGGTTTTGCTCTTCCCATGATTATGACATTCATTTTTGAGATACAGGCATCTTGAACTTGGAAACAATTTCTGGCGATTTATACTTGCTCAGTAAGAACTTGCTCAATAGTAAGTGTCAAGGCATAATTGTCAACAAGCAGATTCTAGACTGCAGGCAATTTTGCCTGGCCCCAAGGAAGATTCCTACTCCACAACTGCACCAACATTTTCATTTGTCCCTGGTCAGAGGAGCCTGTGATGACACCAATCCCTGATCAGAGAAGCCAATAGTGAAGGACAAGGGGATGGAGCTTCTTAGTCATAGTCTTCTTCTTAGTCTTGGCCTTCTTTTTCCTCTCTCATTTTCCTGTTACCTACTATTAATACCTTTCTTATTTTCCCCTTACTGTTAATTTCACCATATATGCTGTACAACTTAAAATCTGTAGCTAAACATCTGCTTAAATCCTTCAGCATATAGATGCAACAGTTGGTTCAATTCAATTCTACAAACACCACTAGCACCATTCTGTACAAGGCACTGTACTTATGCTGGGAAATCAAAAAGAAATGAACCAAGGTCCCTTTCCTCCAGGAAACTCATATTTATTTAAAGGAGACAGGCATGAACACACACAACTGCAAGGTAATGTATTAAATGCCTTAATAGGAGCATGTACAATGTACAGTGGTTACACAGATTGATTCTGCCCTGGGGATTGGCTTTATTAAAACATCTAACAAATTAATAAACAATACTGGTTGATTTCAGGTCATCATTTCCTGTGCTTAATGTGTTTTGTATATGAGGCTGTTAACAGGGGCTGTTGAGCTGAAGTACAGAGCAGTCATTGATCATCACATTCTTGATATTCTGTTTACAGAAGCCATGCCCACATAGCTTGCTCTGTTACTGCAAAATGCAAATAAAAGTGATACTTTTTTAAAATCTGTAATTTAAAATTGGATCATTAGATCTCTACTGCTAAGCTAATCTTTGCCGTCCTTAAAGCAAGGACCTAGTGCATTTGTTTTCCTTTGAACTTCCACTATGAGATTTAGATTCTGACCCTCTGAACTACAAAGACCATTGACTGCAAGTACAACTTAAAATCAGACACCCTGGCGATCCATTCTTTCTTCTAGCTTCCCTCAAAATCAGCTAGTCGTTTTCCAGTTTGAATTGATGTTCCATCTAGCCAACCCCTGAAAAAGTTATCTAGTCTTTAGAAACAAGCTCCACTTTAGATATGTTTTCCATATAAAATTACTAACAACTACTGGTCTGATCACAGTCAATAATAATTCCCCAGGACCCAGCTTGACAGGGAAAAGGAATGAAGGGGAAGAAAACCAGACGCTTGCCAGTACGACTGTTAAATGTCAGCTATTTTGGAATTTATCCCCACTTGAGATATTTCTTTTGTACTATTAGGATGATCACTGAAAAACATGACAACATAATAAAGCCACGGAAGACAACCCCATCATTACAGCTGCAGGAAATAAAACACAGATTAATGCCACCAAAGCACATGTCAGGAGGGATAATGATGATGTATACAAATGAATCTTCTCATCCTGGACAAAGAACTTAAGTACCACCTAAAACCGGATAATAATTATATACAAATCACCAATGACAGTGCTATCTGCTAAGCATGTATTATGCTCACACATTTCCAAAGAGTTTGTTTTATATTTTTCTCTCCAAATTCTCCTGAAGTCTTCCCACTTGTATTCAAGTGACACAAATTACAAAGTGGCGCAGCAAGCACTCACATTGCCTAACAAGGCAAATGCAGCCTGCCATGGACAGCTATGGGACATCGTGTCCATACTCAAAGTGCCAAGAGTGAGCTGTGAACATGAAAGCTATGCAGCTTCTTTCTCATTATTTTTCACTCTGGGCAGTTTTCTGTGACCAGAAACACAAATGGAACCTTTTTCCAAATGATTGTTTATATCCAGTTTTGATTTAGACAGCTGAATGGCCTCCCTGCATGGTCCACATCAGTCTTGCCTCTTTCATTCACAGGCAAGAGTGATGTGGACCATGCAGGGAGGCCATTCAGCTGTCTAAATCAAAACTGGATATAAACAATCATTTGGAAAAAGAAGCTGAGGCCAATAGCTGACCAATATAAGAAATGTAAACTCCAGTTTGAATACCAAAAATAGAAGGAACTAGAATTATTTTAGCTTGGCCCTAGGCTACAGCCATCTATTAATTAACAGTCTTAATGTGGTTTAGCTACTGGATCATCATGTTCATATTAGCCAAGTGCAACCTCAAGGCAACTGAACTGCTAGAAAACTGCTTTTTCATTTATGATGCTTTCCATGAGGAAAAGCATTACTGAGGAAAAGTTATTATTTTACTTATCCTAAGACCTTTGACCAAAATTTGATTTAAGCTCAACTTTCAGGAATGTGCTTTACTTCATAGTAAGATATTCACCAATGGTTGACAGCAAATGAATGGGTTACAATTACTGAAACCCCATCTATGATTTGTAAATCATGAATAAATTCTAGAAGGCTTTATATTTATTAAGACCTGTTAAAATTCAGTTATTTGTAAGGACAAGGGGTGACAAGGGAGTTTGTGTTTTCTCTCTGTTTCTTATATTTTTTCCTGTTGGGATAAAGTGTAACCAGGCATAAAAAATATCACTTACATTTGAGCAATGCCCTTTATCTATCTCTTACTTGTTTTGCAAAGCCACTGCTGTGTTCTCCTACAGATAAGGAGGGCAGCTTAAGTAGTCTGTAAAATATAACAGTAACAACAATATTACTAATCACAGCTAATTCTTATTTTGTGCTTCCTGTGTTTCAGATACTGTTCTAACTGCTTTATGTGAATTAACTCATCAAATCCTTACAAAACCTTATGAAGTAGGCTCTATTATTATCCTTATTGGATAGATGAGGAAATTCAGGTATATTTATCCTTTTCCTCATAAGTTTATTTTCTTACAGCTTCAACAGAGTGCAGAACTGGAAAGGAGACAGAGTTCCTTATCTCACTAAATATGTACCCTTCATTGCAATCACATTTGGTTTTCCTCACTGATGGGACAGGCCCTTAGCCACAGCCTGTTTATCTGCCTGGTGATGATATTTCCTAGATTCTGAAACTCTTAAAGTTGAAAAAGACCTCTGAGTCATTTAGGGCAACGCTGCACCCACGGCACAAAGCATCTTTTTTGAATGAGTTTCTAGTCTTCATCTGAACACCTCCAGTCACTCTTGTGGATGGAGGGCTCTGGGTGTCAAACTTTTCATCTTCCTTCACATTCATGACAATCTTTGAAATGAGTCATCTTTAGAAGAAATGATCTTCTTCCTTTGCATAGAGTAGTGTTACTCCATGCAGGCAAAACAGGGGAAATGCCATCATTTTTATTTTTTTAATTAGATCTTACCTAAAATCAAGAGTGTGATATTGTGGACTTCCACATAAGGGAATGAAGGGGGCTAATTTTCATCTGTGGGTTGGGATATCTAATCCTCATTCCTAGCGGTCACCCTCTCCCTGCTTCATACTCCATGGTAGCTCCATGTGGCTTCTCCACTCTGGAACATGCTGACTTCTTCTCACGTTGCCTTAGGAAAAGCCGCTAGGAACAAATAACTTGTAGAATTGAGGTTGAGCAGGAAGCTCTTGAGAAGTAAAGCTGAAGGAGTATTTTTCTTTTATAAATGGTATGAAAATTCTCAATGTCCTCGCTCTGTTTCAGTGAAAGAAATATATACTGGATTTGGAGAACGAGGTAGAAATAGAAGAGGTGGGGAGGTAGGAAGAAGTTGGGAGGAGAGTGAACAAGGAGGAAATGACTGCAGACATTGGATGTCCTTGAACAGTGTGTGGCCATAGCTGATCTTCAGAACTTGCAGACCACTCAAGACTGTTCTCGTGCTGCCGTCTAGCTTTCTACGCCCACAACGGATCCTCCTCCAGGACTCACTACACTCTGGCTCTTGCTTTTTCCCTTACACCATAAAAATATGCTCAGAGGAAACAGCTAAAGCTCATCCACACTGTGATATAACTAACTGTTGACAACTCAAAATATTAGTCCCATAAAAAGTATGTTTTAACAAGAATTAAAATATCAAAGGGCTGAATTTCATATATTGACCAGGAATGGCAGATGTATCTGGGGAGTCAGAAGTCCTTTCCAGGATTGGCCTCCATTCCAGGGGCTCCCCTGGCCTTGCTATAAAAGCACACCCAGGTCTTCCAGATCTGTGCATGTGGCCACTCTTCCAGAAGGTGGCAGGTATTCCAGTGACAGCTGAGACTCCCTTCCTTGCGCTTTGCCAGCACTGGCATGCAAAACTTCATTAAAGCAATTGCCATACTGTACTTCAACTTTGAGGTCACATGACTATGTCCCCCACCAGACTGTGAGCTGTTGGGGGACAGACCCCAGGTCTTGGTCATCTTTACATTCTCAGCACTTTGTAACAGGCCTACATGGTCACCCATTCCTTCCACATGGCTGCCCTGTGAGGAACCAAACACAGTCAGAAGAGCTCTGCATGGGTGGCCTTCCATGTAGGGAGATGCAGTAACAGTACAGGAGGTTCTCAGGTTATGATCAAGACCTTGACTTAAAGTTCAGGGCCAAGACTGGCTAGCCTTTTCATTATAAATTGTTAACGGCATATTTGTTGATTTTGTTTAATGGAATTCCAACTTGCTCTTCCTAGTTCAGTGTTCATGCAAACATATTCCCAGCAAGTGATGCTTTGAGAATAATGCCCACTGAAGAATCCATTCACCATTAAGCAACATTCCCTACGGATGAATAAGAGAATGAACAAATGGATAAGGGATTTACTGTTACTTCCCTTTTTCCACTGAAATTTTCTACCCATTACAAATAGATTGGGTTTGTCTTTAAGTTACAAGAGACTCAAAACTCTATACTACAGTGTTTTGATGCATTTATATAGAAGCTGAAATGACTTTTTGTTTGTCATTTTCTGGATTCATTTCCTTAATCTTGCTACTAATCTAATCAGCTTTAAATATAAGAAAGCCATTGTATAGCTTTTGAATATAAATGCTTTTATTTGATTTACTTTGGAAACTCAGTTTAAAATACTATTTTTGACACAAAGAAGTGTCATTTTTTTAAATTTCAGATCATTTTTCAATCAAGGTACTTTACTTTAACAAGATGTCTCCTCTGAGGGATGAAGAGTGAGGAGTAGGGGAGGAGGGGAGGAGAGGAGAAAAGAGAGTTCTCAGAAGAAGCATCTAAGGACAAGAGGCTTGGGAAAAAACAAAGCCACAAAGAAAACCACTTTTACTACCAATACCCTCTTTGCGAGATGTTTAAAGAGTTATTTCAACTGAAAGGTCTGAGACAGGATTAAAGGCACTAGTGTTCTCTGATACATACAACTAAATAATAAAAGCTGAAGAATGCTATTCACATCATTTTGCCTTCCCAGCAAGTGGCTGTGTGTTTTTTTTTTTTTTTTTTTTTTGAAAAAAAGCTTTAATCAGTATAACTGACCTTTGACGGTATTAATAGGCTACCAGACACGATTTCTCACAGTAGGCTGAAAAACTGCAACCAACATGAGAGAAAAATTACATAATCACTGAAGCAGAAGACAAGCAAATAATTTACACATGACTCAATTGAGATGGAGGCCCTGCCACGACGCTGGTATGCCTCTCCTCAGCTTTGTCCACCAGGGACATAACATACATGTTTTGGTGCCATAGTTGTGCAATATCTTATAACAAGATAATAGCCTTGGGTTCTTCCCCCTTTGAACAACATCAAGGTACAACAACTCATTTGTGAGGTGCCTTGTTAAAACCACCACAGTTCTCATAGGAAGAGGGGAGGGTTAAGAATCAACACAATTCCTGTCACATGTATATATTCTGCAGGCTTATAAAAGGGAGAATCAATTCATTCCAGCAATGAGAAATAACATCTATGTCCTTGAAGAAGCACTTTGAGAAATGCTAGAGTCACAGAACTATACATCCAGTGACACTGATTAAATGCTCTATTTGGTCTGTATTTTATTGAAGGTGGAGGCGGGGCAGCAGATTAATACTGCTTGCTCCTGCTTAGAGGAGGAACACTGGGAAACTGAGTAGGCATGCCTTCCCCCAGAAAATGCCATTTGAGAGTTACTGTTACTTTCTGATGAACTTCACTGAAATTAATATTTTATATAATCTCAGTTTAGCTGGTAACCACTCTCCCAAGTTACATTTTTTATAATTGTGGATCACTGAAGTATTTGCCTACAAATGCATGCTCACATGCGAATGCATGCAGCTGGAGATGCTACAGATCTTGTTGGCTGGAACTTTGCAACCTTGGAAATTGCTTCCATGGCAATAAAGACTAGAATTGTCAATACAGATGATGCACCTGAGGGAATTGAGGAAGTTAATGTGTAAGAGTGCGTGTGACCCAATGGACTGAACAGCAGGCTGAAGGAGTGAAGGCAGGAACAACATGTCCTTATTTCACCCTCCTTTCTGATTTTCCCAATGGCATGGAGGAAATTATTTACCTTTTCCATGAACAGGTCATAGTATAAGGATATACTATGTAAAATAAACATGTCAGTTAGACACTGTTTATACACAATAATATCTATCCTTTTCTTGATACAGCAGCATTTTATTAGTGGTGACTGAGGACAAAAGCAACGTTTAAGGAGTTTTTCATATAACAAAGTGAAAAAGAAAATCTAGATCGAGACCATCCTGGTCAACATGTTGAAACCCCGTCTCTACTAAAAATTACAAAAAATTAGCTGGGCATGGTGGCGCGTGCCTGTAATCCCAGCTACTCAGGAGGCTGAGGCAGGAGAATTGCCTGAACCCAGGAGGCGGAGGTTGCGGTGAGCCGAGATCGCGCCATTGCACTCCAGCCTGGGTAACAAGAGCGAAACTCCGTCTCAAAAAAAAAAGAAAAAAAAGAAAATCTCAGGTAACCTGACCCAGTGGACAGTGCTGCATATTAGAGTAATTAGGAGACCTCTAAAAGAATTCCTGTACTCAGCCCAAGCCCCAGATCCACTCTGTCAGAATCTCTGGGCATGTGACCCAGTTCTTAAACCTCCCCGGGTAATTCCAATATGCAGCCACTCGAGAATCAATGCTATGGGATTTTACAACAGCACTTTGCTTCCCTAATCCAGCAGGTCTTGTGCGTGAGCTTCCATGAGAATCGCCTGCAGCACTGTTAAAGAGCAGCTAGTTGGGCCCCACCCAGTGATTTTCCAACACAGGTTTGGATTGGAAGTTCTAACAAGTTCCCAGGTGATGCAGATGCTGGGACCATACTTTGAGGATCGCTGCCTCCATCAAAGGTATTTACTGTGTGAACCTTTCACCAACTGAAAATGTTCTTTTACTTTAGCCTTTCTGAAAGTATGTTTCTTGTGCCACTGCCATCAGCATCCCCTGGAGAAAATGCAGATTCTGAGGCCCACTCTGATGTACTAGCTCAGAATCACTCCAGGTGAGGCCCCTTAAACTTCATGTTGCTATGATTATGTGATTATGCTCCCTAAAGTTTGAGAACCACTGCTTTACCTCCTCTTTCTGCATGCTTATGAAATGGTTATTAGAGTTTTCCTCTAATAACCAAAATGACTCAAGCATGAAAAGGCCACCAGACCCCAACCTGAGAAGTGAGAAACAGTAAATTCCCTGTGGTGAAGCATCTTCCCTGTATTTTTCTGTGGGCCAGAGGGCAAGGGCACAGGTACCATTTTCAGAACACATGTCTGAGAAATTAACTCAGTCATGGAGAAAAGTCTTTGTATCCTGAGCGCACATCCTTTATTATCTCTCTTATTGCTGCAAATGCTCTGAATGTAGGAGGGGAAAAAAAACCTCCATTTCCACCAAGTTCACTATTAACAACCAGTGGTCTTTTTGGAATATTTTAAATGTTTTTTTGGCTGTACCTACTTCTATCTCTACACCTCTTGACCTCACAAAAAATAACAAAGTATTAGGAAACAAAGATGTTTCCTTTCTCTTCCCACCTTGTTGACACACTCAGGTTTAATAAGAACTAGATAATAAGGGAACCGAACAATACTTTATGAGTTTATAATTTAAAAATTAGAAACTTGTTTGAAGGACAAATGTTGGAGCTATTCAAATATGGCATTTTATCCCAAATCTGCCACTCGCCAGGTTGTGGCCTTGGGGGAAATTGTTTAACCACCTGTACCTCCATTTCTTCATCTATAAAATGAGAGTAATAATAAAGCCTACCTCATAGATTAATGAAATGAACTAAAACACATAAAGCATTTAGCACAGTGCCTAGCATATAGTAAGTGTTCAATAAATATGAGTTTTTGTTTTCATTATTACATAGTGGACACAGCAAATGCTGAATAAAGAATGAAATAAACAAACAACTAGCCAAATAAACAATAGAAAAAGCAGTCTTTTAGTGCTGTCAAACTTCACATTTAGACTAAGTTATTGTTCAGGGAACCTAAAATTCAAAAGTGCATGTACAGAGAGTATAATTCAGTATGAAGTTCACCAACAAAAGTGCTTCAAAATTTATTTTCTGTAGATTGGTCAAGACCAAGATTATTCTTTAAGGGTTACTTCTGCCAATAAAAAGGAAAAAGGGATTCAGGTCTTGCACATCATGGGATAGACTTTATCTTTTGAAAAAAGATTATGGGAAATAGCAGGCTGTAGGTCACTGCTGGGTCAGCACCTGGGGAAGCTGGGGCAGGCCAATGTTAGAGGCCCATAGAGTGGTCAGACACAAGCAGGGGACTGAGGACCACGTGAGCAATGAAGTTTGAATGGGTAAGCTGAAAGGGTGAGGGATCTCTTTAACTTTACTCTGTCATAGAGATTTTCTTCCCTTTCTATTTATAAATAAGGCATACTCCCCATTTCATGGTATCAGCAACCCCCACTTATTTTACCAGACAAACCTAAAGTAAAAACTCAGCAGTCGGTTGGGTGTGGTGGCTCACACCTGTAATCCCAGCACTTTGGGAGGCCAAGGGAGGCAGATCAGGAGGTCAGGAGTTCGAGACCAGTCTGGCCAACATGGTGAAACCCCATCTCCACTAAAGATACAAAAATTAGCTGGGTGTGGTGGCGCGCACCTGTAATCCCAGCTACTTGGGAGGCTAAGGCAGGAGAATCGCTGGAACCCAGGAAGTGAAGCAGAGATCATGCCACTGCATTCCAGCCTGGGTCACAGGGTGAGACTCCATCTCACAAGAACAAAAAAACGAAAAAAAAAAAAAAAAAACAAAACACTTAGCAGTTGGCCTCTGTGTTGTAGTTTTTATTCAGACACATGCCAAAGACTCAGATTGAGACTTACAGCCGATTTTATCTTTTGGAGGCTTAATCTCCCACTTAAATTCAGAAAATGCTTAAAGGAAAACTGTTTTTAATGATGATACTCTTATTCTCATTATTACATTTTTCCAACCTGATACTCAAATGTAATATAGTAATACAATGCACCATTAAGTCTCAACTATATTTAAATGTCTTGAGCCATAATCATACAAGACCTTGCACACACACATAACTCACATATATGCAGCAACTCCTATAAAGCCACTGATAAAATTAAAATCAAACCATTGAGTCTATCATAAAGTAACACCCATATATTGTTTACTGCTACAGATCCATAGGGTATATGTTAAGGCTGAATTAAATTTGGCATTCATTTTGGTCCCAAGAGACTTGGAGATAACTAACTTGTGGTCAATCCCAGTGCAGACAGGTCCCCAGGAACAAGTCAGTTCTTAGGCTCACTCAAATCTGCAGAGTTACACAAATGATGGCTTTTCAGGGCCTACTGGGTACCCCAAGGCCAGAGAGTCTCCTGCAGAAAGAAAAGGAAGGAAGGAAGGAAGGAAGGAAGGAAGGAAGGAAGGAAGGAAGGAAGGAAGGAAGGAAGGGAGGGAGGGAGGGAGGGAGGGAGGGAAGGAAAAAAGGAAGGAAAGTTGCACTCCAGCTTGGGTAACAAGAGCGAAACTCCGTCTCAAAAAAAAAATAAATAAATGAAAAGTTCCTTAAGCCTGTAGTGAATAAGAAACGTTATTTCACTAGCTCTGGCAAGAGTCTAAGTCGTTCAGGTTTGGGCCACATACAGCCAAAAGTCTCAGATCTAAGAGACTACATCTGTGGAGGCTCACTGCAAGTGCCACGGTTTATATAAAAGCCTTCAACGTATTACAACAGGATCTGAACATACAAGTGTTCATAAAAATGATCAAATGGCAACAGGAAAACTATAATAAATACAGTGATAACAATGATGATAACCAAATAGCCAAGACTTGTGGAGAACTTGAATTCTAGACGTTGTGCAGATATCTTACATGGTTATCTCATTTGATCCTCTAACAGCCCCATGAGATAGGTAAGATAGCATCTCCATTTTATAGTTAAGGGAACTGAGGCTTAGTGGTTTTGAATTAGTTGTTCAAGGTCATGGGCTCATAGAAGGCAGTGTCAGAATGTAAGCCTGGTCCTGTGATGTCCAGATCTAGAGCTCTCCATCCCATCCTCATCTGACTTTCAGTAGACAGCGATTAAGCAGGGGACCCCTGGGTGGGTTTAGATTTTAAATGGGAAATTATAAAACACAGAAGAATTGGCATATAGTCAAAAAAGAATAGTAAAATGTGATCCCAAAGGACAGCGGAGGGAGCTAAAACCCCAAATAAACAAGATCCTTTGGAAAATGGCTGAAAGCAATCCATTTTATTGGTGGGATCTAAGATTGAGAACATCAATTGTGTTGGTGCCAAGCTTCAGCCATATCTGGGCAGTTTGAAGGATTAATGGGGTATGTCTTTAACAGAGGGATGAGAAACCACCAAGAAAATCACATATGCTAAGGAAAAAACCTGCTATCACTCAAAGGCTTGATCTGAAAAGATAAAGGCATCAGGTTAGCGGGGCACTTGATTTTGAATTCATTGGTGTGTGTTACCACACCATCTAGGCTTCTGCAGAGCTCCGGGGACTGGAGATGGAAAAGCATTCCTTCTTTAAAGCCCCTTATGATTTGGCAAGCACAAAGCAGGCCAGCTCGAAGGCCCTTGTGACAAACTATAGCACAAATGGGAAGAAAAGAGCTTTCCTCATTTAGATTGATTCTTGAAACCCACTGGAGACCCAAATTAGGCCTGAGCACAAGCTGTTAATCATGCCTCAGAGCATCAAGAGTCATAAGATGTGAGAGAGGAAACCCTCCCCTAAACGTGGCAGGGTGGGAAAATGAAACTTCCTACACCAAGTGGACACAGGATGCCTGAAACGAGCTGGAGTGCTTGTCTGTTAAGGAAATTCAAGAGGAGAAAGAATTCTGCAATTCTGTCGGTGGTGGGTAGCAGGGACACACAATGGAATGGGTGAAGGGAGGCAGAGCTGAGAAATGACATCTTAGTAGTTACTGAGGTCCACATTTACCTCCAGATCAGTGGAAACTTTGGAAATTGAGGTTAATGATGTTATCTCGGGTCTTGGCAAGAACAAAGCAAAGGACCAAATCACTGCTTTTGTTTTGCCAGAATGGGGGGTTAACTGCTGTAATGTTAGGAAAATATCAAAACCAAACAGAAGTATTAAACTTTTTTTTTGCACATCTTTTCTTTATGAAAGAAAGCATAAGAGGCAAAAATATACCACGAGGCGGCTCTTAGTGCTTTAATTTAACTGGACTAAATACTTCAGACCCAGTGGTTTACATCAAAAGATCCAAATGATGAAGATACAAGAACTGCTGTGGTTAATCTCTGCAGTCATGGTAAACCTGACTGGTGCTAGAAGACGGGAGTAAAAACAATGCATCAAAGTTTGAAAATGGGGAACAGTATATTTGAGAATAAATTCAGTGAGATATGGACATGTAGTAGAAAAAGGACAAAACCAAATGCTTGAAAAGTGGCCTTTGATGCCACCAGATACTCAGTGTGTGGCTAGGGAACAATCTTACTGCCTCTAATTTTCCATCCATAGAAATGGAATTCATTAAGATCATTAACAGGCTCACTCCACCTCCCAAGGTCTGAGAGAGGCTCAACTGAGATCATGTTTTCGTATGAAAATGCTTGAAAATTGAAACTCTGAAAATTGCCATGCCCAATAGTTCTATCTACAGTTTATATAAAGACAGAAATAAACTCAACCCAATATGAATATGACACAATTGAATCAAAGCTAATGTGTTGAACGGTGACTAAAGATTAATAAAGCACTCAACTTGCATGAACACTAAGACAAAATCCAAAAGAATAGAATGTAAACAGGGACACACTTATATTAATAATGTAAAACATTTTCCCTGCACAAGCCTAAGAAAGTGAGGAGGTGTAGCCCTAACTTTGGAGCCTTTAATGTAGAAAATACTTTGGAGATTTCAATTTACCACAAGCTAACTATGAGTCAACAATATGACCTGGATGATAAGAAGAAATGCAACTATCGGCTGCAGTAATGGAAACACCATTCCAGTAAGATAGAGTGCAACTGGAGATACACTTGTACCATTGCAGCCTCAACGTACTGTTTGGAGAGCGCTTTAGATACACTGGCAGTCCGTGGGGCTTTAAGGGCTAGAATCCTAATGACCATAAACAAGTTTTCAGTGGAAAACAAAGTATTCAAAGTTCCAAAGAGTCAATTTACTAATCTACTTTAGAATATAGTTCATTAACAAAGAGTGGGAGGGTAAGAATACAGGTATTTGGGGCTATGTCTCTTACACAGAATCACCCCCTCCCCAGTGCAAGCCTCTCATTTCATAGGTGCTTGCTCTCTCGCAAAGATGATTTGGAAAGATGAAGGTAAATTAACATATTGATTTCCCAGCACTCTGAAGGCCATAGCAGACACATTCAGTCATGTTTCAAATGATGGAATGTGAAATTAAATTAAAGGATGCATCTGTGCTCAGCCCCTAATTGCCAGCCTAGTGGATGTTTTTAAGGAGCAGAGAGGGAAGAAAGAGAAGAGGAGGAAGCAAGGTGAATGCATTAGAAAGCCTGAAAAACAAGCTGAAACAAAGAGGATAGGGACAATTAAGAATTTCTATGTACAGATTAAAATTGACAGTGTCTGTAAATAACTCTCCATAATTTTAAACACATGTAATAGGAGTCATCAGTTAGCAACTTTGACAACACAGATAGAAGTTGTAAAAGCATTCCCCTGGCCACATTTCATGTATCTGAAATGTTATATTGCTAGAATAAATTAATAGCTAGGTTTATTTAAATCACCTTCATTTGTCAATTTTCAGGCTTAAACCTGTTCCTAAACTCTTATGTTAGCTTTAATTTTTCTAACTGGTTCTAGGATGTAATCTATTTAAAAAACAGATCCCTAAACAAAAATATTCAGTTCATCTGTGAACTTTTTCTGTGATCAATCATCTATAAACTAGCTTGTAACTGGACAGTGACCTTTCATTTGATGAAGACAAGATAAAAATTTTAAATGGATATATTTAATATTTATAAAGTTATATAATTACCTCTATTGGTACAAAATAAAAAGTAGAGAAAAAAACAACTGCTCTTTTCTCCAACTCTACTTTAGAAAATTGATATTCTGTGATATACTGATAGGTGTTACTGGGGGAAAAATGGTTTTCTGTGGTCAAATCAATTTGAGAAACACTGGAATAAAGAGTTTTCTTTCCTGCAGGGCTTCTCAAAACCCTTAATATACTTACATGCAAGGAGGAGGGAGATACAGTATAGCATTTCCAAAATGGAACATTTGTTACTATCTCCAGGGACCCACATGTTCTGGGAAACACAGCCTAGGAAAGGCTGCTCAGCCTCCTGACCCAGCAGGCACTCCTCTGTCCAAATCCATTTTCAAATCACATTTCGAAGATTCTGAAAACTAAGTGATGGTATATGGCCTAATGACCTCAGCAGCCAGATGCCCAAGGCTACAGGCCAGAAATTGCTGCTCAGTTTCAAGATGATAAAACAGATAGAAGCAAATAAAGCTACAGGAACCTGGTTTAACTGTATTTACTGTCACCTACATAGGTATCCAATTCAGTCCTACTCAGGTTTTTGTATAATTAAAGAAATGCTTATTTTAGGGACTACAAGTAAGAGAAAAAATTGACTATTTCTATCCTGAACACTAAAGACAGAATACATACTTGTTCCCAGCTGGCAGTCAAACGTAGGTAATACAATAAATCAAAGACATTAACTGACACTTGAATAATAGCTGAATAACAATAATTTTAATGAGTAAATTCATGACATAAGATTATATAGCATAATTCAAACAGAATTAAGCAAAGTTCTAGTCACTGAGGGAGGGTGTAAAAAAATCAAAGGTTAGCCCTGCTCTCAAGACGCTTATAATGAGAGGCACACAAGGGCATGCACAAGTAAATACAGAGTAATATTTGCAATAATTGCTGTAAAGTGCAAATCCATTTGACAGCCCAGAGAAGAGGAAGAGTGGGTAGAATCCACATTATTTACAATTTAGAGTGGAGAGTGATGTTCAAAGTGATGCCAATAAGAGAACGTTTTTACTTACTAGATTGGCAAAAGTAAAATTGTTGATGAAATGCCATAGTGCTAACAGGAAAACAATCACTCTCAATACTGTAATTCACATACATTTGTGTAGCCTTTTCAGAGACAACCTGACATTATCAAGAAAAATTAAAAACAGACATCCTAGCTGTCATCACTAGAAATTTATCCTGCATGTAACATCACACACATATGCAAAGATATATTGATTCCAGGATATATACACTGTCTTATAGTTCATGATAAAAACAGGTCAGAAACAACCTAACTATCCATCTCAAGAGGAGACCGGTAAATACATCCTCCATACCACAGGATGCTTTGTGTCTGATAATCAGAACACAGCAGACCTTCTTACACACAGAGTAAAAGCCTCAGTGGTTACAGGAGCCTTGAAAGTGCAACAAAGTGACAAAGCCACACAGGATCTGCCTCAGTCCCCACCCTAACCTCACTCCTGCTGTGTTTCCCCCTCTTGCCTCACTCCAGCCACACTGGCCTTCTGCTTCTCACATGTGCCAGGTACCCTCCCACCTTGGCTTTGGTGCTGCCCTCCTCCTGCTTGGAACACCCCTCCTCCTGAGATTTACCTGTAGATCACCCCCTTGCCTCCTTCGAGACATTGAGCAAATCTCGCCTTTTTAATGACATCCTCCACAACACAGATTTTTTATTTTTATTTTTATTCATAGTACTTATGACCATCTAACATACTTTCTATATAATTTACTTAGATGTGTATTGTCTATCTCTTGCCTCTAAAATATAGTCTCTGAAGGCAGGGCTGTTGAACAGCTGTGTTTACTGATGTAACAAAGTCCTAAGAAGAGCGTGTGGTACATAGTACGTTGACAACAGCATTTGTTGAATTGAATGGACCACACATGTCCACATACATGCAGACACACATGCAGGCATACACTTACATGAACACACACTTTATCTGAGTATAGAATAACTCCAAAAAGTATATAAGAAATTGTGTTTGACTTTGAGAAAAAAGACTAAGGAAGGGAGATCAGAAGCATACGGAAATACAGGGAGTTTCATTTGCCACTATTTACCCTATTATATGCTATTACTTTCTTTCTCTCTCCTTCCCTCCATTTCTTAGTGTAATCCATTATGATAGCCACTAGCCACTCATAGCTAATGAGCACTTGAAACATGGCTAGTCCACATCAAAATGAACCATAAATGTAGAACACACACCAAATTTTGAAGAATTGTACAAATAAAGCAAAATACCTCACTAATCATTTTTATGTTGATTGCATGGTAAAATTATACTATTTGCAATATATTGGCATAATAAAATACATAATTAAAGTTAATTTCACCTGTTTCTTTTGACTTTTTAAAATGTGGCTACAGTAGAATATAAAATCATATATGCAGTTTGAATTTGTGATTTGTATTATATTGCTATTGAACAATTACACTCTCCCTCCATGAAGAAATTTTACACACACACACACACACACACACACACATATATTGAGTGGCAAAAAGATTCTGAAGTTCTGTAGATAAGCAGACATGAACTAAAAAACCAGTTTTGCTTTTACTTAACTTCTCTGAGTCTTAGTTTCCTTTGCCAGTAAAATGGGGATATGATCCCCTACACCACAAGATTATACTGGAAATTAAAGGAGATAAATGCATATGAGATACTTGATACATAAATGTCTACCATAAAATGATACAGTGCTGGATTTGTTTCCAGAGGAAACAGTGTGTAAAGCTAGTATGAAATCATGAGCCCTACCACCAAGCAAGCAGTAAAACAGTGTCATGTTTGGACAGCCTGTAATACTCATGAGAAAAAAAAGAAAGAAAAAATACCTTGTAAAGATACAAATCTTCCACAGAAAAGCGCAAACTGGAGTCAAATGAAGAAATAAATAATTTCCAGTGCAGTGCTGGGGGTACTCCCATCTATGACACCATTATTTCTATATGTAAACAGTTTAATCAGTAGGTGCAAAATTGCTCAGTAGTGAAAACTTTAGTAGAGATAGGAAAGGGAAATGGGAATCAATGGAAAGCGGTGGAGCTTGTACCAACACTCTCCAGATGTGACAAGTGATCAAGATACGAAGGCGAAGTCTGAAATGACCTCACCTCTAGCCAAAGTCAATTTGAAAATGTGAGAAAGAACTCTATCCCATTAATGTGAGATTAATGTAAGAGGAGAACACATTAGCTGATCACATAGCTTCGGGAGCATTTTTCCCCAAAAAGAGAAATTCAAAGTAAAGACAGAGAAACCAGAAAGCCCCTTCAATAAACATGAAGTGCTGTACTTCAGGAAAATGTCTTTGTGGACATACAATTTCAAGGGGAAAAAGTGAAATCAGATTTAAGTTGCCCAAGTACAGTTTGTCTGTCCTATTCAGGTCAATATGGCAGGTTTTAAAATTAAGCTGGACTTTACTATCTGCCAAACCATAGGACATCAAAGAGAATAGTAAGAACCTCTTGCAAATAAAAATTATGTGTAATGTAGTGTAGCATTTATTTTAGTGGATAAATTTATTTTAATGGCTTTAGAAATGATTTTAGTTCTGTATTCAAAAAAAACATTGAGTCACTTAAATTTTTTCAGTTACACTTTACTGCATTTTATAGGGGAGATTTTATGTTATAATACTGCTGAGTTTGTGAATACAAGAAGACCTTCTGGGCATATTCCTCAGGAATGTCACAAGTTTACTCTATCTAAGAATATTAAACATGGAAATATTTCTTAGTAAGCTGAGATACATAAGATAAAGCAGCTTAGAGAACATAATGACAGTTATCATACAATCAGGAAAGCTGGATTAGTCATTCACTTTTTATTCATTCATTCAACCTACTAACATTTATTGAACATCTACTACGTGACAGGTACTGGGAATACAGTGTTGAACAAGACAGACAACATTCCATACATAATAGTGTTTTGGGGGAGACCCAGTAAACAAATAATATCACATAATATGTGCAGCAGTGAAAATAAAGTGGAACAATGTGGTAGAGAATGACTGGGAAGCTGCTGCAGACGGGAATGTCAGGTCTGAGGACATGGCATTTAAAACGATATTTGCATATTAAGAAGCAGTCAGCCATATGACTATATTCTGGAAGTTCATTCTAGTTGAAAAGCCCTAAAACAAAGTTAGAGAACATAAAAATTAGTGTGGTGAGTGCGTCAGGAGGCAGAGAAGGAGTGGAAGATATGGAGTGGGACTTCATTCCGGGTGTACCCAGGTGAGATGGTGGTAGTAGCAGTGTCAGCATCATTTGAGGTTTCCCCAAGTCCTCACGTAAAAACAGAGCAACTAGGTGGTCAGAACCCCAAGGACAGCATGTACATAAAACCAGGAGACGACGTATCTCACAAACTCCAAATTATAAGCAGGTGAAGACAAGCTACCAAGAACAATATCATTGTTTGTACAAGAGAAAGCAAAGAGAAGCAAACAGGCATCTGATGGATGTGAGAACGGGAGAACCTCCAAATAGTCAACAGGTGTTCATTACAGAGTGTCACATGCTAGTTTGGTAACAGTGATTGAAAATGCTCTAGCCCCATCAGGGCGATGGGTTCACAGCAAGGCACAAGGGGCCTTGTCTGTAACAGTCTTGCCCCTGTGAACTCTTGAATCGGACCAGCTGGGTTTCCTTCCAGAACAGGACCTCATATTGAGGAGAAACTACGGGGTGTGGAATCAAAATTAATCAGGGCAGGAACAGCAGCAATGCAAGAAGAGAAGATCCAGATGAAAGTAAAGGCATATTTTCCACAGTAGCATCCTACAATGTCTCTCATTCCACATGTACTTTTACAGTGTCACCTTGACCACCCACCCCCACCCCACTGAGTGATGAGGTCTATATCCACTCTCCGAATCTGGGCAGAATTTTGGAACTTGATCAACAGAGGATGACAAAAGTGTCTTTATGTGACTTTCAAGGGCAGATCATAAAAATGCTGTGCACTTCCACTTTGCCCTCTTGGAATGCTTCATCTTGGGAATCAGCTGCCATACTGTAAGGAAGCCCAAGCAAGCCCACAGGGAGAAGCCACATGTAGGTATTTCAGCTGAGCTAGAATATCTCCATGTCCTAGAATACCTAGAGTTGAGCCGAGGTTTCAGCTAACAATGAGCTGAGGCCCAAGACAATGTGGAGCCGGCAAACTGTCTGCTGTGCTCCATCTGAATCCCTGATCCATAAAAGCCAAGAACATGATAAAATGATTACTGTTCACCACTGAGTTCTAGAGGAGTTTGTGTCCCAGCAGGTAACAGGGATACCATAGTTTTAATTAAAATATTCTGTCTCATGGTAACATTTATAAGGTATATTTACTTTAAAAGTTGTCTTTATTTTTGGTAAATTATAAAACAAACTCAATGCCAGTAGAAGGGTTCCCCTTTCAAAAGACTAGCTTAATTGATTGGTGTAGCACAATCAATTTTCCTTTGCTTTCAATGGCATCTCTTGCTAGAAAATGCTTCAAAAACTATGCCAGGAGAAGTCTGTTTTTGTTTTTCCAAATGAAGCAGCCAGACTTACTTAGGTTTCTTTCTGTCCTTTTTTTAAACAATTTGCTTGCAAATGATAGAAATTAAGTAAAATGACACATAATTTATCATCCAAACTAGAAAAAAAAGTCTTCAAAACAACTTTAGTGAGATATAGCTCATGTACAAAAAATTTACCCAAGCAAAGTGTCCACATTCAATGTTTTCTTTCTTTTTTTTCTTTTTTTTTTTTGAGACAGAGTCTCACCTCTGTCACCAGGCTGGAGTGCAGTGGCACAATCTCGACTCAGCTCGCTGTAACCTCCACCTCCTGGATTCAACCAATTCTCCTGTCTCAGCCTCCTGAATAGCTGGGATTACAGGTGTCTGCCACCACGCTCAGCTAATTTTTTGCATTTTTAGTAGAGACGGGGTTTCACCATGTTGGCTAGGATGGTCTGGATCTCCTGACCTTGTGATCCGCCCACCTCAGCCTCCCAAAGTGCTAGGATTACAGGTATGAACCACCGCGCTCAGCCTCAACGTTTTCTTTTCTTTTTTCTTTCTTTTCTTTGAGACGGAGTTTCACTCTTGTTACCCAGGCTGGAGTGCAAAGGCGCGATCTCGGCCCACTGCAACCTCCGCCTCCTGGGTTCAGGCAATTCTCCTGCCTCAGCCTGCTGAGTAGCTGGGATTACAGGCATGCACCACCATGCCCAGCTAATTTTTTGTATTTTTAGTAGAGACGGGGTTTCACCATGTTGACCAGGATGGTCTCGGTCTCTTGACCTCGTGATTCACCCGCCTCGGCCTTCCAAAGTGCTGGGATTACAGGCTTGAGCCACCGCGCCTGGCCGCCTCAACGTTTTCTTATTACACTGATAGGGTTCTGCAAACATCTCGACAATCTAATTTTGGATTTTTTTTTCATCTCTCTCTAACCTAGGACAAATTGAAAATGAAAGGAGCACTAATAATAATCATGCAAGAACAACAGGTATGAATTTGGTATATCCAGGGTCTATCCAAGGCAAACTGAAGTGAATCATCGCTGAGGTAGAAGATACAGGTATTGGGGAGAAAGCTGAAAACCTAAATCAAAATAGGAGGCTGCACGAAAAAGGGTGCAGGTTTTAAAAAAGATAATCAGAAATGAAACTCTCATTGACTTACTGGGGTAGGGGAAGGGTGTATACATTGGTAATATCTATTAAAGCTGAACATATGCAGGTGTTATATGATCCAGCAATTCCACTCCAAAATTTACAAATGAAAATGACAACTAAACCATGTGGTGATTTCATTTCCATAAAGGTCAAAAACATGCAACAGTATCTGTGACATTAGATTTCGGATCAGGATGGTGGTTAACCTTGGACAGGAATTACTGACTAGACAGAGAGGCATAAGGGGAATTTTGAGGTGCCGGCTAATGTTCTACTTCTTGATCTGGATACTGGTACATGTTATGTTCACTTCTTAAAAATTCACTGGCTGGGCATGGTGGCTCATGCCTGTAATCCCAGCACTTTGGGAGGCTAAGGTGGGCAGATCACAAGGTCAGGAATTCGATACCAGCTGGCCAATATAGTGAAACTCTGTCTCTACTAAAAATGCAAAAATTAGCAGGGTATGGTGGCAAGCACCTGTAGTCCCAGCTACTCAGGAGGCTGGAGAATCGCTTGAACCCAGGAGGCGAAGGTGGCAGTGAGCTGTGATCGTGCCACTACATTCCAGCCTGGGTGACAGAGCAAGACTCTGTTTCAAAAAAAGAAAAAAATTATTAAGTTGTAGATTTGGAATCTGTGCACTTTTTATATGAATGTTAGACTTCAGTAAAAATCCTACATAGAAATGAATGGGTTTGTGTTTGATAAAGACATTAGGAATTTGGATTGAGACCGGATTTCCAAGCCCTCCCCATTAACAGAAAGCAATCTTAAAGAAAGCAATTAGGAGTAGTTAGTGTTCACACTGCAGCAAGTGGTTGCTAATTTTAACACCTTTCTCTGTAACTGGAGGCAATGAAGTTCCTGGGTAAATAGAAGTGGTGAAAAACAAAAGGTCTTTCCCTGAATGTTTAAGTAAAGACTGAAACAATTAACTACCAATTCAAAATGAAGGAGGCTTTTTGTTAGAGTTTTTAATTGCCTCTACTAACCAGAATAGTATTTTAGAGTTAGAAGTAATCTTCAAGATCATGCAATCAATGTCTTTCACTTTCTAGTTATGGAAACTAAGATCCAGAGAACTGATATGATAGCCCAAAGTGCATAGCTAGTGAGTGACAAAGCTGGGATCAGAACCCCATACTCTTGACTCATGAACAACTTTTTTCTATTTATAATGGTAGTTACTGCTTGCTATGTAACAATCTCTGCCACAAGAGTTTTCCTAATCAAACTCCACAGCTTCTGCATGGCAAAAGAAACAGTCACTAGAGTGAATTGGCAATCAACAGAATGGGAAAAAATTTTTGCAGTTTACCCATCTGACAAAGGGCTGATATCCAGAATTTACAAAGAACTAAAACAGATTTACAGGAAAAAAACAAACAAGCCCATTCAAAAATGGGCAAAGGATATGAACAGACACTTTACAAAAGAAGACATACATGACACCAACAAACATATGAAAAAATGCTCATCATCACTGGTCATTAGAGAGATGCAAATCAAAATCACATTGAGATACCATCTCACGCCAGTTAGAATGGTGATCATTAAAAAATCTGGAGACAACAGATGCTGGAGAGGATGTAGAGAAATAGGAACACTTTTACACTGTTGGTGGGAGTGTAAATTAGATCAACCATTGTGGAAGACAGTGTGGTGATTCCTCAAGGACCTAGACATAGAAATTCCATTTGACCCAGCAATCCCATTACTGGGTATATATCCAAAGGACTATAAATCGTTCTACTATAAGGACACATGCACACGAATGTTCATTGCAGCACTGTTTACAATAGCAAAGACCTGGAACCAACCCAAATGCCCAACGATGATAGACTGGACTGGGAAAATGTGGCACATATATACCATGGAATATTATGCAGCAATCAAAAATGATGAGTTCGTGTCCTTTGTAGGAACATGGATGAATCTGGAGAACATCATTCTCAGCAAACTGACACAGGAACAGAAAATGAAATACCACATATTCTCACTCATAGGCGGGTGATGAAAAATGAGAACACATGGACATGGGGAAGGGAGTACTACACACTGGGGTCTATTGGGGGGAATAGGGGAGGGACAGCGGTGGGGGGAGCTGGGGAGGGATAGCCTGGGGAGAAATGCCAAATGTGGGTGAAGGGGAGGAAGGCAGCAAAACACACTGCCATGTGTGTACCTATGCAACTATCTTGCATGTTCTGCACATGTACCCCCAAACCTAAAATGCAATTAAAAAAAAGGTTTCCTATCACTCTCATCTCATCTCCATGAGAGACAACAGGCATAAGTTATCCCCATTTTACAGAGGGGGAAACTGAAGATGCTTAGAGAAGTTAATATACTTTGACAAAGTTAAAAATCAGTTATGCCAGGATTCTGATCATTTCTCCCTCTGGAGTCTGACATTTTAACCAAGGTGCATTACTGCTTCCTTGGATTAATAGTGCATTGCCATATTTCTCAACTGAAGGACAAATAAGTAAATATACATTGTTTCTTTTTTCTTTTTTTTTTTTTCTTTGAGACACTCTGTCACCCAGGCTGGAGTGCAGTGGCATAATCTTGACCCACTGCAACCTCTGCCTCCTGGGTTCAAGTGATTCTCATTCTGAAGCCTGCCGAGTAGCTAGGATTACAGGCATGCGTTACCACACCTGGCTACTTTTTGTACTTTTTCAGTAGAGATTTGTGTTTTACCATGTTGGCCAGGCTGATGTAGAACTCCTGGCCTCATGTGATCAGCCCGCCTCAGCTTCCCAAAGTGCTTGGATTACAGGTGTGAGCCGCCATGCTCGACCACATTGTTTCTTGATTATTATGTCATGGAAAAAAACAAGTGCATAGTCTATTTCTGTGTCACAGTTCAGTTCTCATTTATTCCTATCTGAGAAAAATACATCCATTTGACAACGGTTAACCAGCACCGGCATTTTCCTCTTGGCAGCAACCTTTAAGTGAAGTAGCTGTGCTTAGAGGGCTAGGAGTTAATCAACACTCAGAGATGACCTTGCAAACATGACATGCTTTAATGATGCATCTTTATTTCCTTGGCAATGTTCTTGACAACATTCATAAGTAGGGTTAAAGACTCATGGCAAATACAGCAATTTTACAGTTTTCTTCTTAAGCAGCCGTGGATGTTTAAGATAAGGTATTGTAAACAGAGTTTAGGTAACCACTTATACCTAAAAGTGCTAAAAAAAAAAAAAACAGTAGTTTGAGTTCAATACAAATATAAAAATATATTCAGATAGGACATTTGATTTGGCAATGGTTAGCTTGCATTAGGATTTGATTTTCCTGACATTCTTTATAAATACCTAATCTGTAGTAGAACTGAGACATTTCATAAGTGCAGGCTCATTCATTATGCATTGCAAAGTGCATTTCCTTTCCATTCATTCATGTTGTAAGACTATCAAGGTTAACAGAAGAACAAAAATGGTATTCGCTTTCCATATAATTGTCATAATTTTAAACTTATATAAGTAGGAACAGAGGGACAGCAGGGAAAAGGCAAGAAGGCCTCTAATTTAAGCCAATATTTTCTCTAATTTTTTTAAGTTGTAAGTACATAACCATAACCATGTTACATGAAAAATAAAATAGGAGGATTGAACACAAATGATCACTTTATCCAGCTATACCCCAAGGATGAGAAATAGGTGGCCTACTTTCACTCCCATAGCAGACGTCACTAATTGATAGGGCCTGCTTTCCTACCAAATACAGATTCCTGTGACCTCACAATCTTACCCAATAGTCACATTGATTATCTATTATGTGCACAGCACTGTACTAACCTCTTTACATGTATCATTTCATTTTATAACCTCACAATGTCCTGATGAGGGAGGTACTATTATTATTTTCTTTGAGAGATGTGGACACTAAGAATCTGGGGTTAACTTAACAATTGGCAGGAGCTGAGCTAGCATTCAAAGCCAAACTCATTGTAATCCAATGTCCAGACTCGTAATGACTACCCTCTACAGCCAGCTTCCAACAGTTGACTGCAGTTAGCACATAATCTATTTGCCATCCTAATTCTTATGTATATATTCCTTCTATAGCATCACTAACTGTGGCCAAAGGAAAGATATTACTGCTTTCGGGGGGAAAAAAAATCTTCCTTAAAAACTACTCCCTGGTCTTAGCTTTGGTGTTAAGAGTCACACAAAGCATATTCGTGGGTTACCCATGTTAGCACTATTGTACCTCCAGCCTCCTCTCTGTTACTTTTTCTGTGAAGTCTTGTCTTGACCAGAATAGGCACCTTCTGTTCTTTCCGTCAGGCCATATGGACCTTTCATATGTCTAGTCGTTCTTCTCTGGCAGTCCTCCTGTTTGTCCACATCTCCCTGAAGCAAAAAACATGTTGCCCATGAGGTCTGACCAGCTACCTGTTCTACTTTCAAGTAGGAAGCCCTTCTAATAGGACAACTACCTTCTGTATTCTGGCTCTCTTTCTTATCACATTTGAAAGCTGATTTTTAAATGAGTTTCCTAACTCTACTGACTTGTACTTTATAATATTTTATTAAGTCAGCATAGGCCTTGAACTCCTAACAAAAAGGTGGATATAAGAAGGAAGTAGAAAAAAGTTAAGAGCTGGTTGAAGAAAAAATGTTGAGGGACAGGCACAATGGCTCATGCCTGTAATCCCAGTATTTTGGGAGGCCAAGATGGGCAGACCACTTGAACTCAGGAGTTCAAGACCAGCCTGGGCAACATGGTGAAACCTGTCTCTTCCGAATACAAAAAAAAAAAATTAGCTGGATATGGTGGCATATTCCTATAATCCCAGCTACTTGCAAGGCTGAGGGGGAGGCTCACTTCAGCCCAGGATGTGGAGACTGTAGTGAGCTGTGATTGTGCCACTGCACTCCAGCCTGGTCAGCACAGCACAGCAAGACCCTGTCTCAAAAAGAAAAAGGTTAAGGAGATGGAAATATTTCTGGTAAGAGAGGCTGCAAGTTCCCTATATGAAAACATGTCCTTTTATTTAAGTAGAATATACTTAGCAAAATGTAGTAAAGTGACCCAATCCAAAATTCTCTCTTATTCTGCCTGAAATTCCATCATTTAGAGATTCATTTGAGTTAATAAGCAAAAACAAAAGCAAAACAAAACAAAAACTTCATTATTACAACCTGGATTATCCGACAGTCACACATTTAAGTGACTTTTAAAACGAAAGCAGGGTTAAGCATGGTGGCTCTCACCTATAATCTCAGCACTTTTGGAGGCTGAGGTGGGAGGATTGCTCGAGGCCAGGAGTTTGATACCAGCCCAGGGAAAATAGAGAGACTTCATCTCTACAAAAATATTAAAAAATTAACCAGGCATGGTGGCATGCACCAATAGTCCCAGCTACTCAGGAGGTTGAGGTGGGAGGATTGCTCAAGCCCAGGAGATGGAGGCTACAGTGAGCTATGACTACACTACTGCACTCTAGCCTGGATGACAAAGCAAGACCGTGTCTCAAAAAAATTAAAAATAAAAAGAAAGCAATTTGGTTTGGCAAATGACACTGTTTTGTATTGAAATTGTAGTTTTTTGAATGGAATAAGGATTGAAGAGAAGGAGACAACTAAGAATTTGGAATTGGGGGTTAGAAAACCAAAATCCATTCCAGTGGATGGACAGGACAACCACATTTTGTAAAATAAAAATCAATACATATTGTTGGATAGAGGAAAAGAATGTGGATTGGCACAGTGGCCCCACACATGAGCTGCATGGAGACCATAGACCTTTGTTGGTGGGGAAGACCTGGACAGAACAGTACCGTGTCTTACAGCAACCTATAAGACAGCAGCAGGGCTGGGGACAGCTTCAGGAGGCAAGTTCAGCTTCATGGCCGTTCAACTTGAGACAAATTAGGCTGATGCTTTCTCCTCCTCCCTGACCCAAATCATGTATCTCCTGTCTCATCCTCAGACATTGACCACGTTCTGCTTTTCCTAGCAGCCTCAGTGTTTTAGCCGGTATCTACTGGTGAGCACTCAAAGGTGAATGTTGCTGGAGCACCAAATACCCTGCCTGGGAGGTGCTGCGCTGGAAGGAGAATGATGGGAGCCTTGGTCTATTGGCTCTCCAGACATAGTGACTCCCAAGGGTCCTCACAGGACTAGGAAGAGGAGAAGACAATAATCATTATCAAGAGAAGGAGCCTTGAGCAACACCCAGTTTATATGGGACCACAGGGTAGAAAATAGCACTAAGGCTTAACACATGATCTTTGCTTTTGCCATTGACCTCATACAACATAATTTAATCTTAAGAACCATGTAACAATTCTGTTTTCTCTCTGAAAAAGAGCCAAAGCTGACCCTCAGGTCTAATCTTTTCAATACCTGAAAGTGGGGGTATGGAGTGGTTGCTGGAAAGAGAGGAGAAGAAATCCAAAACAAAACAAGCCAGCTGCTATAAAGCTGTGCCTACAGCTTATGAGGTTTAATTTTACGCACAAGTAACCTTGGTTACCTAGTATTTGACCCCTAAATGGCCCAGCTGAGCCCAATTACTATCTATGCACACACACCTGTGTTTTATGTAAGTCAGCACAGTAATAAGGCTTTGTTTTCATTCTAAAGTTCCAGACAAATGAACTGAATTCAGTCCTGGGGATGTGCTCTACTAACAATTAAAGGGTACACAGAAGGTTTAGGAAACACTTTGCTTCCAGAAGACACACTTGTATTGCAAAACTGTGGTTTGGCTTTTGCTGTTGATTTTAAACTATATTTAGCATAAATTCTTTCATTAAGAAGAATTCTCTTCCCATTTCTGCCACCAAAACAAGATAGGTTATCCTGTACATCTGTAAGTCCCCCAGTGCTATGATCTGAATGTCCGTGTCTTCCACCAACCCTCTCTCCTGCAAATTCATATGCTGAAATCCTAAACCCCAAGGTGATGATGGTATTAAGAGGTGAAGCCTTGGGGAGGTGATTAGATCATGAGGGCAGGGCAGAGCTTCACAGATGGGATTAGCATCCTTTTAAAAGAGATCCCAGAGAGTTGCCTTGTTCCTTCCGCCACGTAAGGACACAGCTAAAAGTCACCATCTATGAGCAACAGGCCATCATCAAACACTGAATCTACCCATGCCTTGATCTTGGAATTCCCAAGCTCCAGAACTACGAGAAATACATTTCTGTTGTTTATAAGGTACCCAGTCTATGGTATTTAGTTACAGCAGCCTGAATGAACTAAGATACCCCCCAAAAGTAAACTGCATGAGTTAGAACAGGTAGGGGCTTAAAGAGTAACGGATGGGTGCTGTGGGCCTTAGTGATGTGTCTATCATCAGCCAAGGGGCCTTACTGTAGTCACAGAACCTCAAGGTTTCTTTCCACCACTCCAAGTTCATATTTTATTTTTTAGATTTAATATAAAGCTTTAATAAGATAGTGTGGTACTAGCAAAAGAATAGACAAATAATGAAACAGAACAGAGTTCAGAAACAGAGTCATAGTCAACTGATGTCTAGCAAAAGGACAAGGAAATATGATGGGGTAAAAATAGTCTTTTTCAACAAACAATGCTGGAACAACTGGACATCCACAGGTAAAAAAAATGAATCTAGACACAGACTTTACACCCTTCAACAATAATTCATAGGATTTACATTTTGGCTTCTGTTACTTTCTCTGGGTTCCCGGGGTGGGAAAGTGACCCAGGATTGGTCAGCTGAAGTATTTCATGCCACCCTGCCATAGGGGTGGTCATGGGGCACAGGAAAGATTGATAAAATCCATTCAAAACTATTTAGAAGGCAAAGTTGAGTGCCAATGGAGAACGGAATTCTGCTGCACCTACTCCCATGATAACACCAAGACTCTTTTTTGTGAAATACAAAAATAAATTACTTTTTTTTTTTGCTAAAGCCAGTTTGAGCTTAATTTTGGTGGCTTTTCCCTTAAAAACTCTGGACACAGTGGAGGTGCATCTGTTCCAATTTTATTTCTTTCAGTTTACTGTGGTTGAACAATAATATTTAACATGAATAAGGTAGGCAGCATTCGGAGGGCCCAGATGACTAAAACTTCCTAATATCCTCCTAGTATTGAATACTAGGGAGGTGCAATCCCTTCCTCTTGAGTGTAGGCTGGAACTAGTGACTCTCTTCCAATGAACAGAATGCTAGAGCGATGAGATATCACTTCTGAGATTAATTAAAAAAAAAAAAAAAACAACCTGTGGTTTTTGTCTTGCATGCCCTTTCTTGCTCTCTCTGGCTCACCTGCTCTAAAAGTGACCAGTTACCTTGTTTGATCAGTTTAATGGAGAGGGCCATGTGAGAAAAACAGAAAACAAAAAACAACCCCACAAAAACTGACATCTCCATGCAATAGTCATCTAGAACCTGAGACCTGCCTGCAGCCACGTGGGTGAGCTTTCAAGGTATCCCACCCCATTCCAGCTGAGAGATGATTGTAGCCCCAGCCTGTACATTGGTCACAGCCTTCTGAGAGATCAGGAAACTGAGGATCCAGCTAAGCTGCACCAATATTCCTGATTCACAGAAACTATGAGAGAAGAAATGTTTGTTTTTGTAAGCTGCCAAATTTTAGGGCAATTTGTCATGCAGCAATAGATAACTGATAGAAAGGAATTAAATATATTAATAAAATACTCATCCTTTGCCTTTTTGTTATGTTTCCCAAGACAACTCTCTTTTGCTTTATTTATAGGACTTTAAAATGCAATTTCAGTATATTCAAGGTCACAGCATAATTCTATTAGATTGATAAAATGGTATTTGAATAGTAAAATTCTTTACAAAGAAAGGCTGACACTTTAAATTCCATTACAGTTTAGATGATTCTATTTTACAAGTACATATTGAGCACCTGCTATGTTCCAAGCACAGCAGAATAAGTCGGATGGGCAGCTTGTTTCAAAGAGCTCAAAATCCACTCAAGAGAAGGGAAAATCTCATAAGATTTAGAAATAAGTGAATCAGGAGGCATGCCACTACTCACTAGTTGTGTGACACTGGATAAACCACTTAAATTTTCAGTGCTTTTGTTTTCTCATCCATAAAATGAGGAATAACAGTAACAGCAGCTGATTTATCAATTTATAAGAGTGCTACAAAGACCACAAAGGACAATGTAGTTATAGCATAGTAAAATTTTACAATATAATTATTTTATAATTTATAAATAATTATTATTTATAATAATTTATAATAATTTATAATTATTACAATGCTTATTACCAAAACTATAATATACAGGCTTTACTATAGAAATACATAGGAATGGTCCATAATTAATTTGCTGTTTACTGGCATGTAAATTTTTTTCCATCAACTATTTAAATATGTCCTTAAATTTGAAATTTGTATTCTAAACATACCTGTTTGATCACTCTTTTCAAAACCATGCAATCTGAATTACTTCTTGAATGTAAAACACTAATACTTTCATCTCAATGTATTCTCTGTCAGAAGATAAAGTAATTGTTTACAGAAAAACTGAGTGAAAATTACAAGGAAGATGCAAATTCTAATCATTTTGATTAGATCAATTAATAACATAAGTAAAAAGTTTCTGTAAGAAAGAGAAAGAAATCGTATTTGATGTTGAATTTAAAGTGTTTAGAGCTATCATTTAGAATCCATTAAATATTCTCATTACTTCTATTGCCTTCTCCACTAAGCTTCCTTTAATATAATTTGTGATTCATTAGATCAACATTTTGAGGTCACTGGAAAACACTTTATTTTCAATATGCCACTGTATTTAAATTCATCATTCTAGTTCAAACAGCAGATCCCTTAATAAAAATGCACAGGCAAGAATAATTGATTTCATTTTAGGGAAAAGATATCAACAATAAACTGCTTTGGACTGTACAATCAATGGTTATTGAATTCTGGACTCCAAGCTAATATTTCCAGCTACACAGGTCCTTCAGACTCAAGTTGCCCACTTTGACAGTAATGAACAAGGTCAGAATCATGAATTCAAGTAGTGTGACATGAACAGAACTCTTTAACTCAAAAAATTTTAGCCTTGAGGCACCATAAACTGCCAAGTATCTTTCCAATAGGCCTAAATATTAATGTATACTTTAAAGTTGGAGATAGATCTGTCCCTTGAAATCCACTATTCTAGTTGTCTACAGTTTTGTGTTAAATAAAATAAAATGAAACATTTATTAAGCTCCAACTATGGGCTAACCTGGGTGCAGAGGGAATACAAAGATGAAGTATAAAGTAGATGAAGTAGCTAAAATATAATAGAAAACTTAGATAATGTAGGGAATGAGAAATGAATTTGAGGTTCCTAGTTTTTTAGAGGACAATGCCTTTAGCAAAAAGGTAGAAAAGAGAGAAGAAAGGTAGAGGGAACATGTTTGGGTAGGAGCTAAGGTATTCAGTTCAGTATAGGAAAAGTAGACATCTGAGGTTATGGACCACCCAAATGACAGCAGCAAAGATAGATCTAGAGGTCAGTTGTGACATCTAAACTACAAATAGAGGGAGGCTGAGATTGCCCAGGAAGAGTTCACAGAGTGAGAAGGGAGAAAAGCCAGTGCTGAACCCCAGAGTTAAGTGGAAGGAGGGAAAGGAAGGAGAAGGTATTAGAGAGGGGCCAGAGGATTAGAAAGAAGATGGATCATAGATGCCAAGACAGGAAAGGCTCAAAGAGCAAAATGATGACTGGTGCAGTTGCTACAGGAAGCTCAACAAAGTTATAGTCTTAAAGACCACTAAATTTGGAACAAGGAGACCACTGATGATCTCTGCTGAGTCCTTTTCAGTAGAATGGCAGGTGCAGAATCCAGAGAGCCACACAGCATCGCTCAATCACTCACGGTTTTGGAAGGTGGGAGAAGCAGAGTCAAGTAAACTAAGGAGTAGCCCCTGTTAGAGGAAAGTAGAGTGTGTTTCAGGATGGGAGGAGCAGGCTGGGACTTCAGAAGAGAGGTGCAATTTGGGAATAATTGCTTAGGGAAAGCAGTTATGTGGAGGGAGATAAAGACGAAAGATTGATGACTAGTGTTGAGACCCCAGCTGAGGCTGGAACTCACAAATTTGTAATGTAGCCAACCACCATGGATATATCGTATTTTATTCTGGTAATGTCAGTGGCAGGAGTGAAGACCACAGATGGTTTGATGAAGCTAAGGTTGAGCATTGGCAGGGTTTTAAGGATGAAGTCTTGAGGGGAGATATACTTGAGGGGCCTGGTGATTCATCAGGGAACTGAATACCTAATGAAATAATAACTTGACAAAACTCTTTCTTGTATCCATAATATTATATATGTATTATTTCAGTAGCTTTTGGGGTACAAGTGCTTTTTAGTTACAAAGATGAGTTGTATACTGGTGCTGCGATTTTAGTGCACCTGCCTCCTCAATAGTGTACACTGTACCCAATATGTAGTTTTAATCCCTCATCCATCTTAACTTCCTCCCTTCTGAGCCTCCAATGTCCATTATACCACTCTGTGTGTCTTTGCTTAGCTCCAACATGTAAGTGAGAACATGTGGCATTTGATTTTCCATTCCTGAGTTAGAGAAGTCAACAACATTCTCACAGGTGGAGATGACTGGCAAGGGAAGGGCATGGAAAATTTAACATTCCAATTTTCTCATGAGAAAGAGGTGGGAAAATGAGATATCATGAAATTTTTGAGGAGAAAACAGGATTCAAAAATAGAGAAAGAACCTGATAAATTTAAGAGCTACCAAATACCTTAACAAAGGAAAAGAACTGATTTGGAACTTTTAGAAATGATATACTTTACTATGACTTTTCTCTACAAAGCTTAATATTTGTACTTTGTTCATAACATCAAACAGTTCCAAATCATGTCAGGCCATTTCTTTCTTTTTCTTTTTTTGCAGTGCAGTAGCATGATCATGGCTCAATGTAGCCTCTACCTCCTGGACTCAAGTAAGCTTTCTGCCTCAGTGTCCCTACCTCATCTCCCAAGTATCTGGGATTACAGGCACACACTCCCATGCCTGGCTAATTTTAAAATTTTCTGTGGAAGCTGGGGATGGTGGCTCACACCTGAAATCCCAGCACTTTGGGGAGGCCAAGGGGTGACCTTGAGCTCAGAAGTTCAAGAACAGCCTAGGCAATATGGCAAAACCCCATCTCTACAAAACAAAATCATTTAAAAAGTAATTTTATTTTATAGAGACAGAGTCTCCATAGGTTGCCCAGGCTATATTGGGCTATTTCTGAGGTTTGCTATTACAACTCAAACTAAAGATCTCTGTCTTGTTTAAATGAAGTATTGCAATGTCTGACTGAGGAACACTCAACTTTAAGAAGTAAAAAGTAAAAATAAAACCTTCCAAATGAAAATGCATAGCTAATTGTCTGAGACAATTACAACACTCCAAGTAGAACACTTTATCAAAGCCAAGCTCAAATTAGATATCATAAATCACATAACCTGACACTAAGAGTTCCCTAACCACTGTTGCCAATACTCCAAATAACATTCACTAAAAATGCATATATTTTATAGTAAATAATTTCACTCCATTTGAGAAATATTGCCTATCAGTAAATTTGATATGTGGATATTTATCCAGGGAAGAGGAGAATATGATTCACGTGTGACTTAATAATAGAAAATATAAACAAATAAGTTCCTATACAGTTTTCCAATTCTCATGAATTCTAGGATTTATTTGGAATTCCTCAGAGAACTCTCTGCTCTTATGACAGTATTATATCCACATTCACATTTTTGTTTATACAGATGCATTGGTTTTTACTGTTTAGCTTTCCATAATTTGAGTTCTAGGTATCACAGACACCAAATGCATTCATATTTAAATATTCCGATGACTGGATATGACACAGGACAATGGCATAGCCCTCCTGCTCTTGTTCTGTGTTGCTGAGGGATTATACACAAAGGTGAGTGAGGGTCTCGCTCTAAACTGGATCTTTCTGCTCACCTTTGTGATAATAAGTTTTCTTCCAATACAAGTATGCTGTGAATTATAAACATCAGTCCCTAATTTCAGATTCAGTAGGAAAAAAAATAACGAAGTCACACTAGAGTGTAAGGTAAATTCTCCCATTCAAAGTACTACTGAATACAAAATAACTGAATGAGCATACAGAGAAGAACATTCATCTCATTATAAAAATGGTTACTCCTAACAGCATGCTGCATTTGCTGCTTTTTCTCCTTTTGGAGACATGGAATTATATCCAAGCTGACTCAGGAGTTTATCAACCCATCACGAGGATTAAGGCTGCCTTCACGAAGGCACCCTTGCCCAGCATCATAGGGAAGGCCAGCACACAGCACTGCAAGTGGGAGCTGGGACACTCCCACCATGGCTCTCAGCACTCAGGAGCACCTAATGCATACTCACTGATAATAGCTAAACTAAAAACAGTAGTGTAACATTGGGAAAATTAAGCTCTTTTGGCTCAAGTTTTATCTGTAAAATAAAGATAATAGTATTTAGTCTCATGGAGTTGTGTGAATTAAATGAGCTAATGCACATAAATTACATAGCACAGGGCCTAGCATACCCTCATCTCAGGAGATCAAGCATAATAAACTTGGTAGCAAGTGTGTGTTGAAAAGGAAAAGGTAGGTCTATAAGAAAGAATCTTACACAGTATAATCACTGGTTTCCCCTTCTATTTTCATTGCATTTGGATTCTTGAAACATCTGTTGCAAGAGCTGTGTTGTCCTCTGCTACACAGAGTAGTAGATGGAGAGGAACAGCATCGATCACGGATATGGCAAACCAAGATTCTTACAGCCAGAGTATGGTTTTCTAAACCTCCTAATCATTTCAAATACCTGAATAGTGACTACAAAGTAATGAGATAGGCTTCCATGGGTGGCTTATGAGAATCGGTCTTCTTCACAGCTTTTTAAAACAGAAACATCTATAGATGGCCCAGGCACTGTCCTAGATGCTGGAATATGAATATGAAAATATGGCACTCACAGAAGGACGCTGTATCTAAGTAATCACTAAACAATGGAGTAGGTGGGGGTGCCATTCACATACACAGGGGCCCCAGGGATAACTCCTGGGAGAGTGAGGAGGGTTGTGGGAAACTTCACATGAATGCAATGTTTGAAACAATGGAAGGGTATGGGGAGGAAACGATTAAAAATACACCAAGTTCAGAGACTTAAATACTTACGTTACTTCTATTCTGATCTGTGTAATCCTGAGATAGACGTTTTCTCTCTTTAAGCCTTAAACAATTACTGAGCAAATTACTCTGTTGTTAGAGATACTAAACTTATGTAAAATCAGAGGGCTGGATTGAAAGATCCCAACAGTTCATAGCTTTAAAATTCCTTTTATGCCTGATCATCTTCCAAATAGTGCTAAAAAACACCATTAGACAAAAGATTTGGAATTTTTAAGAACAAAAGGAAGAGATGCTTGTTCCTATATATCATGAAAACTTGGTATTGGTAGATACAACCAGCCATAGGTGCGGGGGATTCTCCAATTCTACTTCAATAATGAAAGACCACTGTAAATCCACAAAGTGGAAATTTACAACCAACTGCTGAGTACCCGTACATCTCACCCTAAATTTTAACAGCTGTTCCCCTAAAAGTGATCATGATTATAAGCAGGGTGAAATGTACTGAGCAAAGCTTTTCAAGGTATAAGTTCATATTCATGTCTTTAAAATACTTGCAGAAGTTAATTTTTTTGCCAGCAGACTACAGTTTACAAAAACAAGTATTAATCAGAACTGTAATCATTTGTAAAACTTTCCACTACAGCTATTTGTTAACCTACATCCAATTTTTAGAATCAGCAAAGATGCCACTGGTGACTTCACATTCCATATTGCTTACATTTGACATGTGCCTAGTTTTATCTCAAAAATGGGCCTTCACAAATCAAATGTTATTTTCTGCACCTGAAAATTCATGAAGCACATCCCACTGCCAGCAGACACACAACACGAAAACATAAGACCAGCTCAGCAGTAATCAAAAGCACCTGTTTTCATAAAATGTTTGCCACTGTTCTGAAACTACACATAAATTTTAAGTTTGTTGGCTAGACTCAGTCCTGAAAAGCAGTTCAGATAATCATCAGAAAACAGATATTTCATCTTACATTAAATTTATTTTTAAAAATAAATAGGATCCACTGAATCATATTTGTTATTTTTAAACATAAAACATAAATATGATCCTCTGAATCATATTTAACAAATAGTAAGTTATGTAGAAAATAACTTAATCCAACAAGCAACATACAATTCCCCATTTATCTACTGTTAGTAACATAATCTACAATAGTAATATAAAGGGTCCAATTCTCCATAAAGCACGGAGGATGGTGATGCTGTGGGCTGTAACCTGAAAGACCCTAGACAACTTGGTGCACTCCCTGGAAATAATTTCTTTGACATATAATCTTTCCTAGGACATACAAAAGCCATTAAGAATCTTTATAATGGAGTGTACTTGAAAGACTGGGGAGAAGTATAAAATATTTTTGTTCTACAGAGAACATGCAACAAAGCAATCATATATTTTAGCATCCTCTGATGACATGGTAAGTGTACTTTTAGCTTAAGAATCATGCTCAATAGAAGTTTAGGATCCAAATACAGAGAAGATTATGACACACTATTGACACTATTCTAAAGAGAGAGCAAACCATCTTCTCATACTCCCCAAATCACCAGCCCCACTTTAGACAATCCCTAACTTTGCAATAGGATACCAACAGAAGACTTTTCTCTGTGAATGGCAACATCAGCCCTGTCTTTTTCAGCAAAATATTTTCTCCAGTAACTATGCTGCTGTGGCCACAGCCTTCTTTTATCCATTAGTGAAATATTGCAAAAAGATGATTTGGCCTGGTTTTAAGTCTACATTTTTCCTATTCCAAGTACATTATGCCTAGGAAAAAACTGATTCTGAATTCCAGAAAAAAAAACTGATTTAACAAATGAATGTCAAGAAAACAACCCATCCAGAAGATGGCAAAGGAAGTACCATATAAGAATGAATACACTTCTTGCTCTGGAAGCTTTATGTCCCAGTCTCCTATCCGGATTACACAGTGACTCTGTCTCTTCAATCAGGGTCATCCCAACATCCTATTCTCCAAGATGGAACACTATCTCACTCACCCTTCTCACCACCTCCAGCACGTCATCCCAAAACTTTGATCTGGTTTTCTTCACTGCACTTGCCACTAGTTTTTATTTTCTGTTTTATTATTATCTTGCTGATTCCACTAGGGCAAGAGCCTCTGTCTTCTGTACCACCATACCTCCAGCATGTAGAATGATGCCTGACACATGCATCGAGTAATTGCTGAATGAATAAAAATGGTGGGATGCTTGCCACAAATACAATCTTCCTATTCTTGAAAGAGTAAAGATGGCAAGAAGAAAATTCAAGCATTATACTATATTATTTACAATATCATTAATTATGAATAACTTATTTATTCACCATCTCATACTACTTTGGAGTCAGTTCAAATAATTTCTAGAACAGAGATATTCAAAGGTTTGGTATATCAACTGAAGTTCAACTCAATTTCCACACATCTATGAACCTACTTGCTGATATTTAGTTTAAATCCACAGATCCAAAAAACTCAGTTCCATGGTTGGACGTTTCAGAAAAGCTTTTGGCTGTAAGTTTATGCAATAGTTAATGAGACAGTGGGGTAGAATTCTAACACTTCAAATATTTAAAAGCAGATTAAAAGTTCTATTATAGCCGGCCGGGCGCGGTGGCTCATGCCTGTAATCCCAGCACTTTAGGAGGCCGAGGCGGGTGGATCACAAGGTCAAGAGATCGAGACCATCCTGGTCAACATGGTGAAAGCCCGTCTCTACTAAAAATATGAAAATTAGCTGGGCATGGTGGCGCGTGCCTGTAATTCCAGCTACTCAGGAGGCTGAGGCAGGAGAATTGCCTGAACCCAGGAGGCGGAGGTTGCGGTGAGCTGAGATCGTGCCATTGCACTCCAGCCTGGGTAGCAAGAGCGAAACTCCATCTCAAAAAAAAAGTTCTATTATATTCTAATATACGACTAGGCATGTTTCCATCTGGCATCATGGTGAATGATCTGGTGAGAGGTATATGGGGAAGTTGTGTGTTGCCCTCTAAAATAAAATTTAACTCGCTAAATGAAAAGTAAGGGCAAAGAAGGTTAAATGCACTGCAGTTATGCTGCTAAGTGGAATGTCTTCTGTTTAAATTTGCTCACTAGCTATCCCCTTCCTCCAACTGTCTGGGCTGTGTGCTGCTCCGGGGAGGCACAACTCAACTGACTAGACCTGCCAGTGATTCTTCTCTCTTGGGTCTTCAGCACTCTCCACTGGGATTTAGTACCCCATTTTACAAACAGGAAACTGAAAAGCATATTGGATTCATCCAAAGCCACATAGATCTTTAGTCCCATTAAGATAATTATAGTTTGGGAGGATGGGAACTTTTATGGAAAGAATATAGTTTCCATCTGTGGCATTTATTTCTATCAAATGAAATTAATAGTCATATTTTCCAAATAAAAACTTACCAACACTATCAAACAAGAAACTAGCTGATCTGGGTTCCAATCTGGGTTCTGGTCCTTTCTAATTCTCTAACCTGATGACCTTAAGGACTGGAATTAATGACTACAACCCTGAGAAGAGCCTCCTGATCCTTCATGTCCATCTCCTTTGCATGTGGGCTTGATTCCCTCCCATTCCAGAATGGTTTCTGCATGAGCACAGTGCACTGGGTTGAATTTGCCACAGGGGCATTATGATTGACCCACCTCAGTTTATGAGTTCATTAACAGACAAATCATTAAAGACTAAAACATGGTAATTTTCTGTAATTGTAATCCAAATTATCACTGTTGTGATCAATCAATAATGACAGAACTGAAAAAGAAACAGGAGTATTTTAAATAGGAACATTGCTCTTCTAAGGGGAATGTAAAAAGTTTTAAGGCAGACAAACAGATGACCACTACGAAATCATGCAAACAGAAAGCACTAGAATATGTTTTTTATTAAATAAATAAAAGGCTTGGTGACCTTGTGGAAATCAACATAAAAGAAAAGAATAAAAATTACCACATGGATGTGGGCCCAATACAGAGCTCTTCTGAGTTTGTATAGTTAAAACAGAAATAGCACTGAAGGAATTACTCACCTCCACATGCCATATGTTACATCTGTGAAAGAGTAATGTGAATAAAAAGGAGGCATGGAATCTTATTGCACATTAGATTCAATAGAGTCTATGTTTATTTGGGTCAAGATATAGATTTTGAACACATATTGTATTTCTCAGAATATGCCAGCAACTTAACATATAACTTACCATTTATTTAAAGGAAGCATAGGTTTATTCAGTAACTTGCCTTGTCTGGAAATGAATGTGTTCACACTGGAAGGATTTAAATGAAAGCTGGATGTCCACACAGCTGGAATACTGGAAATGACTTTCTATTTCAGATAGCATGCCTTACTAAGTGGACTCCAAAGTCCCTCCTAACTCTAATAGTGTCTGAAAGAATTACCCCATTTTAAGTACCCTGAAAGAACATTCATCAACGAAGGTAGCTATGTTTGCAAATCCTAGAGCAAACAAGAGACAATATAGAAAGTCACCCCTGGGTTTTGAACCACTACAATCACTTTAACATCATCTGTAATTACAAATTAATATATCATGTCAATTTGACTTGCAATATTAAGTTAGGAGGTTGTTTTTGTTCAAGAGTTAAGATAAGATGACCTACTATTCAAAAGAATAAAGCCACCTATCAGGGAACTAAACAGTTATAATTTATATAGAGATGATCCTGGACCTTAAATTTCACCAGAAGGCTCACCAGTGAGCTAAAACAGGAGTGGGGATAATAGGTGGAGAACCAGACCCAATAATGGAAACTGGCTGTTAGTGCCAGTTCCACAGTGATCCATGGAGACTGCATAAGTCAGTTAACTTGTTTCTATATTAGTTATTTTATTAAAAAAATACTCAGGTTAGACAAAGTAGACCTAAGGTCCCTTTCAACTTTAGTATTTCTTTATTCCATATAGAAAAAAATATATAGCTTGAGACAAGAAAGTTGGTGATGCAAAATAACCAACAAATGGAACATGCTACCCAATCAATTTACAACAAGACAAATACACTATGGATGCAAAGCAATTCTTAGGGAAGAAAAATATGCAGTATAGCCATAAAACAAGCAAGTTTGCCCTATTTCTTTATAATTGATGTTTCTTCTAATTCATCTGGAATTTCTTGAGTTAAACTAAATACAGCTAAGGCTTGAATCATCCAGGATTTCACATCCAAGACCTGTCAGTTTGATGATCCCACTATTTTTAACATAGAAATAAATGGCTTCTATGCTTGTAAGCACTAGAGAAGTAAGCACAACCTATGAAATGTGCTTCTCTCTTTCTCTCCTTCCTATTCCCCTCCCCAGTTCCTCCCTCTTTCCTGTCATCCCTGACAGGCTGAGGAAGGCAACAATCCCTTTGATTGTGTTCAGCTCTTGCACATATTTCTGCACAAATCAGGCATCTTTCCAAAGTATATGTCAGGTTTCTCACTCTAGCCTTGTGGCACACTTATCAAGAGAGAAAGTCCTAATTAGACGTCAGTTTCCTGAAGCAGAGAGGGTGTGGTTACATGAATTTACCAAAGGGGGAAACCTCCAAAGGAACTAGTAAGAATAAATTACTTATCTAATCACCTACACCACGACCTAAAAATTATCATGCTACAAACACCCACCACCAATATTGTTTCTTAAGAAGAACAATGCATAATGTTTTTCAATGACATGAAAGCAAGTTAAGCACCCTTTTAAAATGCAATTTGAACATCTAAGGCAATTTAAAGCCTCAGTTGCCTAACCAGGAATTGTAAATGCACACAATGAATCATAAAATAACTTAGCTAACAGTGATTGCATACACACACCACATCACAATTACTGCTCCATATCTATTAGAATAGGCAAACAACAACAACAAAACAACAAATGAAATACTTTGTAAATACAAATGACCCTTTTATTTGAAAGGTCTAAACCATATTCATGTCCTCCCTTTCACCAGTTTCCCTGAAATGACCTCAGTAAGAAAAGTTAATTGGTCACTAATGACTGCCCTGAGAGCTTTTCCACACAGCTTTTCTTCACTCTAGATGAGTCAGGATGAAGACCAACAACAAGCAGCAGTTACCACGGAGGAGCCCCGCTCCTAATTCCATACCATTACACATGTGCAAAAGATGCTAGCCCTGTACATGAAAGTGGCTCAAATACCTCTATCATGAGAGAGAAACAAACTCTTCCTTCTCAAGTACTTCAGCTGCATGGACAGCAAGAGGTCAGGATTGTCACCATGTGACAGAAGAACAGTGTGAAGCAATTGCTTGTATAATAAAATATAACTCATCTGTCTTACAGCTTGAATATCATCCAGTGTGGTTAAATAAAAATATACATGACAATATCATCAGACCTTTTACTTTTGTAAGACAGATGAATTAACATATGATCTGCCACAGCCAGCCTATAAAAAGACATTACCATAACACAGTATTTTGCGAAAAACAAATAAAAATACCAAACATAGTAAAATGGAATGTTAGGGTCCTTTTCTAGGTTTTCCCTACATTCAAGTTTATGACAGTTTTGTAATCAAAACAAGTTTTTCTCAAGGAAAAATACCAAATGAATCATCTATGTGAGAATTTCAGAAAGTAAATGGTGCTTCTTGGTAGATACGATTAAATAAAAAATGAAGTCTCAGATTTACAAACATCTTTAGAATGTCAAAGGTTTATCAAACTTCTCCAACACCGCTTAATATTCAGTGATAGATTATGATCTTAAAGTAACAGGAATTCTCCCTATTGAGCATTCTTGCCAGCAACAAAATTCCCTCAGGATATATAGGTGATTTCTTTTTGGCTTAAATACCTGTGAAAATTCTTCAGTCAATATCTTTACCTGAATTGTTTTAGAAATCAAACAAAGTTCAAAATCATATAGCTTTATAACTGGAAAAATCTTGAGAAACAAAGCCACTTTGCATCACATTTTAAAAGACTAAAACCCAAAAATGTTTGGTGATTTACCCAAAGCTTGTGTCTGGCTAGTTTATTTAAACTCTAATTATAGAATTATAAAGGATAGATGAGTGATAAAAGCAGTTTTTTAAAATATCAAACATAGTCATCTCATGTACATTGACATACATCAAGTCAATATAAACTCAGAGAAGATGTCAAATCATTCTATCACCATCATCTTGCTAAAACTGAGTTCTAAAGGAGGTTCAGAAAAGTTATCCATTATTAGAATAACTTCTCTCCATAGCATCTGATCCTATGTACATTTTAATTCTGACTTTGGCATTTAATGAGTTTATAAGCAATGCTGTATTTAAGATGAAGGAAAGGATGGTGAAATTCTAAATCAGAACCCACAATAGAATAGACATTAATTGGGATAAAATAAAATATTAGAACTGGAAAAGGTACTACAAGGAGGGCAGACTTGGAGAATTTTCTGGGAGGTTCTTTCTAGATGAATATCTCATTATTACACATATAAAGTTCTCATGGCAATCCGCTCCAAAGGAAAAACTGACAAGACAGAGGGTAAAGTTTCTTTCAAGAAACAAACACTCTAGGGATAAAAGTAAGAATGACACTTCTGGTTTATCAATAGTACCATTAACTAAGATGTGATCATCATCAATAAATTCCACCACATTTACACCCTTAATGTAAATAGTTTTTCTGATCCATCTAGGGAAACACATGGAGCATAAAGTTTTAAATTATGCCAAAAACTAATTAGAACAGATATGTTGCAGATGTAATTGAATTCAACCATATTACCCATTTGAGAGGACTGGTTTTAAGGTCAGTCTCACTCTTTAATGGTTTTCTACAGCTCTAAGATGTATGCGGGATGTCCTCCCCACCCAATTCAGAGAGGCCCTGAAACTGAAGCCAAAAGATGCACTGACAAGTCGTTTTGTTATATGACTTGTCTTCTTTAAACGCCCTGGCTATTTGACATTTGATGAAATGCCAAACCCCAAGTGCCTGAGTCCACTGGGACACATTCTGTTTATTACGTAGTAGTTTGAAGTTGGGGACTCAATTTGCAACTAACTCCACAAGTTAAATATTACATATTGGGTGCCTTCTGATAAAACACAGGAGAAACATGTCAGTTTCATACCTAAAGGAAATTACTTTTGATATTTAACATCTTATCCTTAGCATGGCGTTGACAAATGAGATAAAATGTGATTTTGAGCTATTGTACTTAATGTATAAAGACTACTTACTATCTTCGTTATATCATTGTACTAACTCTAGTTTGGGAATTTTTCTTAGATAACTCCATAAATAGCTCTTGTCAGGACATTTTATAAACTTACAGAGTAATTCTGTTGTTTTTAATTCTTACCAAAGCCAGTAGTATGCAGATATTTGAGAAATATTGTTCAATTCTGTTTCTACATACATCACAGTACAAACCCAAGAAGGTATGAATTTGACTCAGTATATATTGACTGCAAAAAAATTGTACGATGACTACAAGTCTAACTAAAAGTTCATAAGCTCCTTTTTTTCAGTTTCCAAGTTTTCAGAATTACACATGCAATCTGACAGTATTTTTTGATGTGACACAAATTTTAGTTAACTTCTAGGATAGATTATGGAAACAAAATGTAGGAAACAGACTATCACTGTATTAGAACACATTATTCATGCACAAGCATTGAAAGGAGAAACATCTCTAAAACTTAGAGGTTACTCAGGTAAAAGCAATACAGCCACATTATTCAAGAAAATTTCAAATAATTACAATTTTATGTTCTTGTATTATTGCCATCACATGAATTTTCAACCCTCAGCCTTCATCAATCACAACACAATTTCTAGCATTTAGAACGAATTCTCATGGCTTTCAATACCACAGAAATTGGGATCTAAATTATTAATTAGTTAATGCTCAGAGGTTATAAGTGGGATGCATTCATGATTAGATATCAAAAGACCAGAATTAGGTCTTTTGAATTAGGATTGAAATGCAAGTTTACAATGATCCTTATTCAAGAAGACAAATAATTGTTAACTTCTTTCAAAAATGTAGATCAAACATAACTGTCATCTTCCTCTATTTAGGGCACATCATAAACTCAGTGATCTCTGTGCATAGCTGCTCTCTGTACCCTCAGGCATTTCTGGACATTTTAAATCTAGTGGGACAAGTCTAAACCTCACCAGAAACTTAAAGCACTACAGGTACAAGAAAAATATTATTTCTCTTCTATTTATAAGCTAGTTTACAAATATCTCAATATGGACATATTATGGATACTACAGGTATCACTGCTTCTAGCTAACAACAAATAAGAATAAACCTTATTTAATAACAAAATTGTAAACATGCATCAGAGAAAAGCACTTGAACTTCCCTGTACAAATAACATCTCAGATTAATCACAGATAACTATCTAGAAGTGTGTATCAGGAGCATTAAGCACTATCATCAATTTGAACATGAACAATTATTTCTTCCAAATGAGCTAGACTTCCTTATTCTGAAAGAAAAGGGATAACAACAACTGCAACAGAGCATATTCTGGCCACCTACCACATTGGCTTGCAACTTTTTTGAATGGTTTATTAAAATAATAACATTTTCAATTAATTCCACCTAAAATATTAACCATGTGTACAGACCTTGGCTGGGTGATACTGTCTAGAGACTATTATCTAATGGCTGTTCTTGCAACAAATCAAGCAAAACAACACTTCGGTACTTACAGACTGCTCACAGAGAACACCATCAGAGAAACCTTTTACGTTTAAGATTAAAGCTCCACACAAGGTTTATTGTTAGCCCCAGCATGCGAGAAGGAACCAGAGGACGGAGGGAAGCGCTTACTTCGAAAATGCTCTGAAGCGTAATAATAGACATCCTCATAACCCTCGTGGTAATCCTCTTCTGGTCGGTACTTTTTCCCCTTTCTTCTCCTAGATCTTCTTATCGCCTTGACAAAACCCAGGAAGCGGTCCATCTCTCACTCACTGTGCGGCGCGGCACAGCTAGCACAAGAGCACAGCAACAGCCCAGCTGCTCTGGGAGCCGGTGGAGCATGAATGACCAATACCAAACCTGGACCAGGACGGCTACCCTTCTCTCTGCCTCTGGGCTACCATCAACACGGTGACTTTGATCATAGGAGGGGAACAAAAATAATAGCGATACAGATTTATTTTGACAATATTTCTCATTTAGCTCAATAAACTGTCAAATCTGCAATTTTTTAAAAAGAGGAAGAGAAAGAAAGTAAAAATCGTAATGAAAAACTAAGAGGAATAAACAAACAACAAAGCTTTGGACTTTAAATAGCTTCAAAACAAAACGAAACAAAGTTCAAGAGATTCAACTGAGGCAAGAGGAGTCCCAGCACTAGAATTTCACTATCCAATATCTCCATCATCCCATCATCGGGGCGGGGGTATAGGAGAAGAGAGGGGCGGGGAAACACATTAGTCAATGGACTGAACCAAAGTTAGAGTCTGAACTGACTTTCCTACCAGCTAATCTCACACCCTAATCCTAGCCCACATTATCTCAAAACATGTGCCTGGGAAACCTCTTGAAAGGCCATTGTTTTGCAATGGGCGGACTGATTAACCCTCTGTGCTCTCTTGCATATCATATTAACAAGCAGCAAAGTGGTTTCATCCATATGCACAGCCTTCTTGCTGACAGGAGTGTGCTGTATGTGTTAATTGGAGCAGCAGGGAGAAGGCTCAGCAGCTGCTTTCAAATGACACGTTTACCCACTGGGCATTAATGTATTCCAATCACTGTTTGATCTAAATATTAAAATGCACTTCACAGAGAAGCTTCTCATAGGCTTAGTAACAGCATACCATAATCAGCAAATAAAGAACACTGCATGGTTTAAGAGAAAAGAAATACAAATAATCCAACTCAACTTCCACTGAACTCAAATAGAAAACTAGCTCAATTGTTACTTTTTTTGAAAAAATAGGAAAGTTAATTTGGTAAACAGCAAACAAAACTTAATTCTTGGTGAATACGGCGGAAAAAGAAATTTCAAAATATGCTTATATGCTTTCATCCTTTATCTCTAAAAATCACAAGCTTTAAAATATTATTTTAAGTACAACAATTAGAAACACTTTATACTAGACAAGAGAGATACTCTAAAGTCTAGAGAGATCAGCATTAATCATGAATAACTTTTTTTTCTCTATAGTTTCCTTCTTCTTCAGGTCTTTAAGGGAAGAATTTTTTAACACCAGGAAAAATCTGATTTATTTACAATATAATTAATCAAGAATATCAGCATATTACCTATGAAACTAATGATATTCTGCAGCGCCATGTTGGTTCCCAGAAATGTAATTCTTCAAAAGGCTTCTTACTGCATAAAGGTTGTTCAATATCTGTGTAATATCAAGTTTGTAGGAACATCCCAGAGGGAACTGACTGCACTTTGCACTCTCTGTTAGATTCACAAGCAATTTGTCTGTCTTCTAGATTTACACAGTTCCCTATTTTCAGATACAGATTGATAATGATGGAGCAGGGAGAAGTTTACTTAGAAAGGCAAATATTCATCAGCCAAGAACATTTCAGGTCTAAAATATGTAGTTACTTTCAATGGTTCTGTGAAGTTCCTTTATTCCCAGAGGTTTCCCATTTTGTATGCCTTGGGAGTGAGTTTGTGAAAAGAAACACTAACTTAATGATGCTGACAAAAAGATACTATAAAGTGTTTTATGAACATCTTTAAACAAACAAAAATCACTTGTCCTGAGGTTTCAAATCCTTTATGATTCTGACTCCCTCAACCAAAACAAACTAGAACATATAAAAAACAATGAATGAGAAATTTGAAGATAGGGATTTTAGACCTGAATAGTCACTACTTATGTGACAGTGATAATACATAATCTTTTAATTTAATCTAACAGCCCTAATAATGAAGTGAATGTCATTATTTGCCTAAGATCACAAAGCTTACACTACCACTCCAAGTAGTAACAGGAATTTTTCATATCACTTCAGAAATTATTTTGTCTAAGCATTACATTTTCATTCAAGTTCTTTCTTTTCTATGTAAATTTGCTCTTGAAATGAATTTTGAAAATAATTGTTGACTTTCATTTTAATAGACCAAACATTTATCTTGGTTTATGTGATGAATTCAAGTATATGTGTCCCCCAGATATAATGCAGGCAATAAATTTAATGCAGCTACACTTGACTTTTAACTCTTAAATTAGTAAAGTCCATATTAAGTTTTATAGTTTTAAGCTCCCAGTTAAATCTAAAAAGACTAACTTATAGAAAAGATGGTGCTTTACTCTCTAATAGAAAGAAGATCCCTTGTGCATACAACAACTTAAAACATTTCACTAGAGTTTAATTTCATTTTTTAATTTTGGTATTTAACGGGGTTGATTTTCTCAAGCAGTGGTAAGCAACTATTTTTGCACAAGAACTAAAGCAGACAGAGTAAAAGTATCTACATACCAAACTATGTTTTCAGAAATAAACAAATTGTACATAAGCGCCTTTCTATTGTTTGCTTACTTCTGAAAGATTCCATTGTTAACATTTCAGTATCTGTAATGATACAATCTTTATTTTATTTTTATTTATTTATTGAGACAGAGTTTCGCTCTTGTTACCCAGGCTGGAGTGCAATGGCGCGATCTCGGCTCACCGCAACCTCCGCCTCCTGGGTTCAGGCAATTCTCCTGCCTCAGCCTCCTGAGTAGCTGGGATTACAGGCATGCGCCACCATGCCCAGCTAATTTTTTGTATTATTAGTAGAGACGAGGTTTCACCATGTTGACCAGGATGGTCTCTATCTCTTGACCTTGTGATCCACCCGCCTCAGCCTCCCAAAGTGCTGGGATTACAGAGTTGAGCCACCCTGAAACAATCTTTATATGAGATGTGGTTTGGTGGTGTTGGGGAGGAGTTTAGAGTTTAGACATATATTTAAAGGTGTAAGACAGAAAGTGTAAAAGCTTATTAAAACAATCAGAGATGCTTGGGAAGCTAGGATAGGAAAGCTGTTATTTAAGAGAGGTCCACTTGGGTCACAAAGAATGAAAGGATGTGGTGACAGATGATGTCAAAGAGGGGAAATACGAGTATATGGGTCACAATCTAAACGACAGAAGGCTACATACTTGGTGTGCTGCCTGAGGGGTGATGGAGGTGGATGAGATCCTTTAATTCAATTTTGCTGGGTCCATACTTCTTGATATGGTTTGTATCTGTGTCCACGCCAAATCTCATGTCAAATTGTAATCCCCAGCACTGAAGGTGTGGCCTGGTGAGAGGTAACTGGATCACAGAGGTGGATTTTCCATGAATGATTTAGTACCATCCCCTTGGTACTATTCTTGAAACAGTGAGTGAGCTCTCATGAGAAGTGGCCCTTTAAAAATGTGTGGCACCTTCCCCCTCTCTCTTGCTCTTGCTCTGGTCAAGTGAGATGCTCACTCCCTCTTTACCATCCACCATGACCGGAAGCTTTCCGAGGCCTCCCCAAAAACAGAAGCCGCTATGCTTCCTGTACAGCCTGTAGAACCATGGGCCAATTTAAACCTATTTTTAAAAATATATATTGCCTAGTCTCAGGTATTTATTTATAGCAGTGTGAGAACAGACTAATACACTTGTGAATCTTATCCCATCTTATAAACTAAAATGATCCATGTTTAGCAATAAAGGGTCAACCTAAAATCTTTGTCAGTTCTTGGTTGTATTATAATAGCTAACTGTTGCTTAACAGTTGCTTAACAGTTAGCTATTGTAATACAACCAAGAACTAACAAATTAGTAGTGTAGTTCAAGTCCATGCTATTAGGTGTACCACTCTTTGTGTAGAGAGAATGGTCCTTTCACTCCATAGCACAAATGCTGGTGAGAGGTGCTGTTTATCAGTGACTGTGCTCTACAGTCTAAACTGATGTGACAGTTAAGAAGTCGCAAATGGCAGTTCACAGAATGGTAGTTTATCTCCCACAAATATGTTTTGTTTGGCTCATATGAATGTTTGTGGTTTTGTTCTTGTTTGTTTTTTAAAAGTGGGCAAACATCTAAAAGTCAGGAGATTTCATAAATCAAACGTTTTTTTTTTTTTTCTTGAAAGAGCAAAAGATTTGGTAACCTAGAGCCCAATTCCAATATGGCAACTATTGATTAGAGCTGAGTGGTGGCTGCTGCCACCCATAAATAAACATGTGCTTTCCATTTAGCTAGTCTCTCCCCTGGGCCCAATTCAATCATACAGTCCCTCCACCTGGCCCCTGCAGGCATAAATGCTTGTGAACAATGGTTGAAGTATTATCCTGACTAGCCAGTCAAATATATGTTAACAAATATGTATTTTTAAAGTGCTAATTATTTTCTTTTGGGGGAAGCAGGCAATTGCCTATATAACATTTACATGATCTCCATACTCTTCTAAATTAGATTCTTCATCCCCTTTTAGGAAAAAAGGAATGAACCAAGTATTGAGATTAAATCTGCAATTTACAGCCTTCCCTAGATAGGTGATCAGGGAGTTCCCTTCAATGCATAATTAGATTGAGTAATTTTTACAGTATTTTTTTGAGTAACAGTATGAAAAATATAGTCCATAAGAGAAATCTTTAAAACATTAAATTAATCTGGCCTTTTAGATGTCATGGTATGAATATGTGATGCCAGTAATTGCTGTATCCTTCCTGTGGCCTTGGGAGAGATACCCTGATCTACTGAGGATGAAAATGGGAAGCAAAAAATACTGTCTTCTCTGGCACGAACAGTTTTCTCATCAGACCCACTACTACTTTATTGTAGCAAATCATTTGTAATATCCCTCCTTACTAATGAAATTCATAGATCTTCTAAGTCATAAGCACATAATTTAAACACAAAATGTTTTTGTTTTTGTTTTTGAGACAGGATCTTGCTGTGTTACCCAGGCTGGAATCCAGTGGTACAATCACAGCTCACTGCAGCCTCCACCTCTCAGGGACAAGCAATCCTCCCACCTCAGCCTCCTCAGTAGATGGGACTACAGGCATGCACAACCACATTCAGCTAATTTTTGTTTTGTTTTGTAGAGACAGAGTTTTACCACCTGGATGATCTTGAACTTTGGAGCTCCAGCAATCCACCCACCTCAGCCTCCCAACATGCTGGGATTACAGGCATGAACCACCATGCCTGGCCTAAACACAAAATGTCTTAATCCTGATATATATTTACAAATATGTTCAATAATATATATTTCAAATGAATGAATCTGAGGGCATGGCTACACAAAAAATTTAGTTAAATCCTTGCAACCACTTCTAATGAATACTTCAATTTGAGAGGGGATCAGAAGCCATTCCATACAATGTACAAAAAATAAAAAGGTAGACAGGTAGACATCAGAATAAAAACCAGTATGTTCACTGTATGTTAAAAACTGAAAAATACCTTATACCTATATAACAGTATTAGCTTCTAGGCTCAAATAATTATAAATAGATTTTCATTTATAAGAGTTCTTATTGGTTGGTTCATGCCTGTAATCCCAGCACTATGGGAGGCTGAGGCTGGTGGATCACCTGAGGTCAGGAGTTCAAGACCAGCCTGGCCAATACGGTGGAACCCCTTCTCTACTAAAAATACAAAAATCAGCCAGGCATGGTGCTATGCACCTGTAATCGCAGCTACTTGGGAGGCTTAGACAGGAGAACTGCTTGATCCCAGGAGGTGGAGGTTGCAGTGAGTTGAGATCGCGCCATTGCACTCCAACCTAGACAACAAAGCAAAACCCTGTCTCAAGAAAAAAAAAAAAAAGAGAGTTTTTATTAACAGTAGATATGTGAGGGTTGTAAAGGATGCAGAATAAATCCTCAATTTGTAAGTATGTCTCCCTCATTTTAGTATTTCTAGCACCTTCAGTCACCATCCACAAAATGCTAGCAACAATCCCCAACCCTAGCATTGTGATAACCCAAAATATAGAAAAAAAATACTCATTATGTTTAAAAGACTTTTTTAACAAATAATTCTTAATTTTGTATCAAATCTGATTCTTTCCAAGTACTGCTTACTTGTGTCATTAAATAAAGCATAGAACCACCTGCCTAAACAGTAATAATATAGCCTAAGTTTGTTCCTCTGCAAATTGGTGAATACACTAAGCCAATTCATCCATCTGTGAACTATTTCAAGGTCGACCCTCCATTGGCTACAAGATTTTGAGTTAAAAAGACAGTGGAGGACAGTGCTTATAGTTTGATAATGTTTGCTTACTGAGCGTGAAATGAAATTTAACTGTGGCATGTCTGCATTTGTAAATTTATTGTGGTTGTTTAGACTTCTTGCAAAATGAAATGTCAGGCAGTCATTCTGAGATTGAAAATACACTAGGCTTCAAAGGGCTCAGATAACTGAGGTTACTCTGAGTTTTCAAAGATTTTTTTTCTACCACATAGAATTAATTAATATCTTCATTCAATAAGTGTGGAATGAGCATAAAAGAGTAACAGTATAAGCATAAAAATACTTTCTGAATGTGAAATGCTAAGTGTGCCATCTGACTATTATAAGGGTTTCAAAAATGCTCACTGTATCAGAACTTATTCTTTTCCTGAAGGTGTATGTGTCTTAGGAGGAAAGATTTGGACTAGAAAGACTCTTCTAGCTATAAGATGTTATTATTTTTATGCAGCCAGATGCTTTAAAGTGATGAAAAATATAGTGCTGATTATAGTGTCTTTTAAGGTAACTGTGAGACTTCATGGAATCTATTTAAGCTCCATATTTGATGGTTCTGAGGAATATATTACCTAATGCCTTCTAGTTCCTGAAATTCATTTCATTTTCTTTCTCTCACTCTGACTCTCTCTTCTCTTCCTCCTTCCCTCCCTCCTTCCCTTCTTTCTTCTCCTCTACATGTTCTTTTCAAGCTACTTCGAGATCAAGAAAAGTCCATTTTAAGTTACATATATTTATTTATCTATTTATATTTGTTTCTTGGTTGGTTGGCTTTACCCAAATACTGAATTTCTAAAAGCTGAGCCTTTTTATTTATTCATTGGCTACAGGAACATTTTCTTGGTATTTAAATTTTTTCCTGTAGTCTCAATTCTGAGTTGTCATAAATAATCTAATTTTCCTTTTTGTCCTCTAAATGCATTACCATGTGATTCGTCTTTTCTGCCTTTTTCTCTTACAGCCACTTCTTGGCCCCCAAACTTAGCTATGATTTACAAGCAAACTTGTTTAAATTGATAGCAAATATTTTAAAGTACTTGTGAGTTTTAGAGTATTTAGTAGCCATTTATCTAATTTGGATTATTCAGCGTTCTTGTTTCTCCTATTTTTACTTATTTATTCAGAGATGGAGTATCACACTGTGTCACTCAGGCTGGAGTGCAGTGGTGCAATCTTGACTCAATGCAGCCTCCAGCTCCCAGGTTAAAGTGACTCTCCAAGCCTCAGTCTCTTGAGTAACTGGGATTACAGGTGCCCACCACCATGCTAGGCTACTTTTTTGTATTTTTAGTAGAGACAGGGCTTCACCATGTTGGTCTGGTTGGTCTTGAACTCCTGACTCCCAGCGATCCACCCACCTTGGCCTCCCAAGGTGCTGGGATTACAGGTGTAAGCCACTGTGCCTGGACTCTTCTTTACTTTTATTATTGAGCATTTGTCTGGTTCATTCATTTGTCTGTTGTTCATTTATTTACTCAACTGTTCTTCACACACATAATTACATGCTCAATATTTATATTTATTATGCAGTGGGTGTGCAACAGAAGACAGAGGGAAAATTCTAAGTCATCATTCTCCTTGATAATAGTTACAAGTTCAAGTAAAGAGTTTAAAATGTTAGCTTAAATCACACTTTAAGGATGTCTATGGCTCTAAGGATTCATTTTGCGTTCTATAAAATGTATTTAGTGCCAGTCACATGCTAGATGTTTAATCCATGACAGCTCTGACCAACTTTTAGAACTGATCCTATTTCACATTCTTGCTGGTTGATTTTGATGTTTGACATACTTTTTAGAAGGAAAACATTAAAGGCCCTTGAATAATTTAAACAATATGTTTCCATGAACCATGAAGAATATGTGCTTGTCTCACACTAAATCTGATTCATTCATTCGACAAATGCTTCTTCCTGTGTGTCTCTAGTGCCAGGCACTGTTCACACTCTAAAGATAGAACAGTGCACATAAGGGTAACACTCCCTACTCTAATGGAGGTCATATTATAGATGAGGAGGTATGTTAGTCTGTTTGTGTTACTATAAAGGAATACCTGAGACTCAGTAATTTATTTAAAAAAAAAAAAAGAGGCTTATTTTGGTTCACACTTCCCTAGTCTGTACAGGAAGTGTGGTACAGGCATCTGCTTCTGGCTTCTGGTGAAGACCTCAGGGAGCTTACGATTACGGCAGAAGGTGAAGGGGAAGCAAGTGTATCACACAGTGTGAGATATGGCAAAAGTTTCTCTTCAAACACCCCACTCAACCTTTTATTCTTTAATTCCCAGCATCCCCCCAACCTTTCTCCTCCTTTTCTTCTTTCTGACTTTACTATATGCCTAGACATGCCACAAGACCAGTGGTGTTATCAGTACCAGCTCACATTCCTTTCCTTATTTAAAAAAAGACCAGCTCTCAAGTTTGCCACAGATGATCCCTTCCTCCTCTCCACTCTCTCCCATTATGCATCCACCTTATCTAAGGAAGTTTAAATGTTTAGCCAGTCAAATCTAGTTTAAATTGTGCAGTCCAACCCCAGCCAGTGGGGAAAGGACACAGGGGCAGGAGTCGTGTTAGAAATCAAAACTTCTACTCTCCTTTGTTCTAGGTGCTCTCCTGATGGCCAGACTTGAGAGAACCACCCTTTCTGCAGAAGGTAAAATTGCCTTACTAAAACATTTTTGTCTGAGTGCTAGTTCTCTTTGCAGCCCTGAAGGACAAGCATTTCTTTCTAACACACGGTGAAAGCAGAAGCAAAAGAGAAAGGAAAAGTGCCAGGCTCCTTGTAAATAACCAGCTCTCATGTGAGCAAACAGAGTGAGAACTCACTCAACACCAAGTGGTGACACTAAGCCATTCAAAAGGGATCTATGCCTATGATCCAAGGACTGTCCCACTAGACCCTACCTCCAACAATGGGGATCACATTTCAACATAAGATTTGGAGGGGAGACACATCAAAACATATTGGGGAAACAGATAACGTACAAGTAAGTACATTATCAAACCAAGTAATTTCCAAGAGTGAGAAGTGACAAGGTGATGCAATGGAAGTGACTCTGGGGGCTATACTAGAATGGGGAGAGCTGGGAAAGCCTTAGACACAACTTGAGCAAAGACCTAAAAAATACAAGAATATCCAAGCAAAGATGTGAGGGCAGTATGTTTGACACAGCATGAACAGAAAGGATGACAACATTGAGTTGGCATTGTGCCAGGGACAGAAAGGTGACCACTGTGGAGAGTAATAGGAGAAGAAGAAGCTAAAAAGGCAAGGAGGGGCCAGCTCACCTCAGGCTTTCCAGGCCCAGATACAAATGCATTACAAGGAGCACATAGAACTCACTGGAGAGTGTTAAGTATGGAAACTACATGATCTATGTTTAAGATGATTATTCTGGTTGTTTATGGAAAATAAGCAAGGTGGAAATACAGTTCTCAAAAAGAAATCAAGGATAATTCTTCGGGTTTTGGTGTGAACAACTGGAAGGATAATACTGTGATATTACTATGATAGGAAGGGCTGTGTCTTAAAATATTGTCTATATTATGTATATATAATACATATACACACTTTATATATAGTTATAAATCCATGAATTTAACTATTTTACAAGTAAATGTGCCACCCTCAGCTATGCAACTGTGGGCAAGTTAAACTCTCTGTACCTCATTTCCTCATCTACAAATGAGGATAAACAATGGTACCATGTTCATAGGATTGCTATGAGTATTAAATGAGCACATGAAGCTCTTGGAGATTAGTATATAGCAAGAAAAATTTAAATGTACTGTTTTTGTTAATAAGGGTTAATTCACTGAAAAGAGCCTTATTTTCATTTTCCTTCACTTTAACATAGCTGCTTCTTATACAAACTTCTAATTATCTGCTTATTTAACTGTGAGTTCAAGGTAGAACTGTCCTTATATTCTGATAGTCTAACATATATTCGTCCATTTATTACTTCAACACAGAATTTATCAAATACTTATTATGTGTCCAGCTGCCCCAAGTACTAGTGATACCATAAAAAACAAAAAGCAATGATGACTATGTCTTAATGAAGCTTATATTCCAGAGCAAGTCTGAGTTTATAGAAAAATTAAATAAATAAATGAGGTAGATGTGTTAGTTTGTTATCACACTGCCATGAAGAAATAATCAAGACTATAATTTATTCTTTTTTTAAAAAAGAGGTTGAATTGACTCAACAGTTCTGTATTGCTGGGGAGGTCTCAGGAAACTTACAGTCATGGCGGAAGGCAAAGGAGAAGCAGGCACCTTCTTCACAGGGCAGCAGGATAGAGTGAGTGCAAGCAAGGAAAATGCCGGACACTTATAAAACCATCACACCTCATGAGAACTCACTCAGTATCATGAGAACAGCATGGGGAAACCACCCCCATGATTCAATTACCTCTACCTGGTCCCAGCCTTGACAAATGGGGATTATGGGGATTACAATTCAAGATGACATTTTTGGGTGGGGAATAGCCAAACCATATGAGCAGATCCATACTGGATATTTATATCCTTTATATGTATACAGTAAGCATTCCATGCAAATTTGTTTAAGGAATAAAGCAATTACTACCTACTTAAGATCTTCTACTGGAATATTACTAACAAGGGACTACTGGAATATTACTAACAAATCTCATGATGAGGCAGCATATTAGTGATTCTCATGGATAAGTGTAGTATCATAAGAGCGGAGAGTCAGAATCACCTGGGGAAGTTTTTTTTCCAAATCATAATGATCCTGCAAAACCTAGCTCAGGAACTCCATTTTTTCAGAAAGCTCTGCCTTATGCTCACCTCCCCCATCCCTTCCAATGGGTCTAGGCTTGAGACTTACAGCATCCCAGGATTACTCTATTAGTTTGGATACTAGTTTAGGTGTTTTGACAAATTATTAAGAGTGGCTTAGGCTGGGCACAGTAGCTCATGCTTGTAATCTCAGCACTTTGGGAGGCTGAGGTGGGTGGACTGCTTGAGCCCAGGAGTTCAAGACCAGCTGGGCAACATAGTGAGAGCCCATCTCTACAAAAAAAATAAAAGAAAAATTAGCCAAGCTTAAAGTCTGAATTGGTAGATGGTGAGTAGGTGGTGGGAGTGAGGAGGTGGCACTATTATATGAGGTCATCCAGGGATCTGGGTTCCTTCTGAAACATTATAACCTGAAATATTGTCCTTATATTCATGAGTGTAACTTAATACTGTCATGGCCAAGTTCTAGAACAAAGGAAGAGAAAAGATAGTAAAGTTTTCATTTAAGAACCGGACCAGTAAGTTGCACCTGTCACTTCTGTGTAGAGGTCATTGTCTTCTAGCCACACCTTGCTGAGTTGGAAGAAGGGAAATGTGGTTTCTCTAATTTTGAGAGTTTCTATTAGCCAAGAATGGGTAAGTAGACCCATTGGAGAACAACTAGTTGTCTCCCCTCACTTACTTTATTGCAGCACTATTATACTCTCTTGTTATTAAGACCATATTGGCTTTCCCTGAAACTGATCTGAAAGTTTGCTCAGCAAAAACCCAGCATTTTATTCATGTCTGTTTCCCCAGTACCTAGAATAGAGCTTGGCCTCTGATAGGCACTCAATTGCTGTGTATTGGTTGTACTAAAGGCTCTATCAAAATTTAATTTTCTTCTTACAACAACCTAGGAAGGTAGTCATAATAATGTCATTTTACAGGGGCTGATATTTATAAACTTATCCATTAAAGATTCAATAAATTATAGACTCAGTATTTGAAACCAACCTTATATAAGTCCTCTGGGTCCTTACTCTTTTACTAAATCACACTCGTGCATTTTAAGAAACCACAAAAACTTGAGACTACCGTTTTAAAATCTAAAGAAGTATTAGAATTTTCAGATGACTAATAGCCTTCTTTTTATCCAACATCAATGAAAATTTTCTGAATGACAATAAAAAAATTCTAATTGAACTTCTTACAGAATCTTAAAGGCATTAAAAAAAAAAACTAAATCCTCAGTGCCACTTGCCCATGAAATATGTTCATACCTTTGCTTCATGATTAATGTTGCCCCCTTTATATTTTATAATAGAGAACTGTGGAGTTTAAAACATTTTAACCTACTCAAGGTACTAGATCTTCAAAACAATATGTAAATAAAGCAGTATTTGCAAAAGTTGATTCCTCATGAACATTCTTTCCTCAGAAAACAAGTAAGATTTTATCTAAGAGTCTGAGAAATACCATGTCAAACAAAATTAAGCCCATTTTTGAACTTTAAGACTTTTAAGTGCTTTTATGATACTCCTATGCCAGTCTGACTCTGACAGGCAGCAAACTTGTTTCATCCATGTGTGTATATATATATATATATATATATATATGTATATATATATATATATATACATATGTGTGTGTATATATATATATATACACACACATATATATATAAACACACATATGTATATATATATATAAACTTCATGAATGTGTGTGTGTATTTCTCTCCTATGGACAATTTCACTTTAAAGCAGTAAATTTTAAATTATTTGGTCTCAAGAATGCTGTTCTTTTAAAAATTACTGAGTACATCAAACAGCTTTTGTTTATATAAATTTTATCTATTGATATGAACCATATTTGACATCAAAACTGTTTTTTTTTTTTTTTTTTTGAGGCAGAGTCTTGTTTTTGTCACCCAGGCTGGTGCAGTGGCACAATCTCAGCTCACTGCAACCTCCGCCTCCCAGGTTCAAGAGATTCTCCTGTCTCAGCCTCCCGAGTAGCTGGGATTACAGGCGCCCACCGCCATAGCTGGCTAATTTTGTATTTTCAGTAGAGATGACATTTCACCATGTTGGTCAGACTGGCTGGTCTCAAACTCCTGATCGAGTGATCTACCTGCCTCAGCCTCCCAGTTGGGATTACAGGCGTGAGCCACCATGCCCAGCCTGAGAATTTTAAAATCTTTATTACTAATTTATTTAGCAATAAACCCATCACATGTTAACATAAGTAAAATATTTTATGAAAAATAATTACATTTCTCAAATCAAAAAATGCCTGAAAAGACAGGCATTGTTTTATATTTTTACCTAATCTGTTCAGTATGTAGCTTAATAGGAAGAAGCTACATTTTAATGTCAGATTCTACATTCAATCTGTTGCAATATGTTACTTGAACAGAGTATACAAAGAAAATCCAACCTCTCACAGAAATGTAGTTGGAAAGGAAGGAGTATTTTAACAGCCCTTTCAGATAATTGTGGATATTCTTTGATACTACACCAGGATTCAACAAGAGGTAGTTTCTTAAAGATTAGTTATAATGTGGAATCTAAAACTATGTCAATGAACTGTTTGTACTCTATCACATTAATATCAGTTGTTCTTTCTTACATCTAGAATATATCTTTACACATAATTTTGTGCATCATGCATTGGTTATTTGGAAAATATTGGTTCACTAAGTTAAGAAGGTCTTCCAAATGTTAATATATTTCATGTTTCATTATATAATATCAAAACATCACATTCATTATCACCATAAATCTCACCCAAAAAGTCACTAAGTATTATAAGAAGCTGCCAAGTTCATAATGATAGATACAAGTTTTCCTAAGTTCCAATTTTCACTTAAAAGCTTGTATTTTATTATTGGCAACAAATGTTATCTGTTGTTAACCATGAAGTAATGAATGAATTTATCTTGTTCATTTTTGAGAAAATGTCTGCCAAATGCCCAAGTCTGAATAACTACAATTTGCCTGTCCATTCTTTCAATAAAAATATTATTCCATGGAAAGAGTAGCTAATTCAGTTCACAACTCAAACATTTCATTGTTTTTTCAAGATGGCCATAGTACTTTGGTATGTGACAAAGTGCTTTAAATCACTTCCCATTTTGTTAACACAGAATATGAAAAAGATATTTATTATTTCTTCAAAGACATTCATACATGAACCTGCTTTTTGTTTTTAATTGCATGTGTGTGCTGGCAAAGAATATACTGACTACTACAAGTAAACCTTGGTGCCACTGTTTGGATACTAAAGCTCCAACGGTGTTACCCACTATTGTATAACCCCAAACAACATGGACCCCCAGGGGTCCATAGACTATACTTTGAGAACCACTGCTGTACAGAACCATTAATGAGCAAAATTAAACAAAAGCCTTGGTTTACTGTTATTTTCTGCAAATTCTAATAACAGGTGTCCTAAAAAAATATAATGCAATTTAAAGCTTTAATAATGTCAGAAGTATAAATACTAACAACTTACTTAAATGTCTTTTACATGTATTTAGTTTAGTGCATATGGGAGGATAAAATTTTAATTTAACATTTTTGTTTCCCACTATTCCCAGATGGACTGGCAAGGAAGCCCTTTGCCTGGGGACCTCAGTCCCCCATCTGCCTCTATTATGCTTTTGGTAGGTAATATCCAAAGTGATGGATATCAAAACCTTTTACTTTGGTTGATTTTAAAGCTAGAATGCTGAATGCAATCCTTTCAGCTAGTAAGCTCAGTAGATAAAAATTTTTACAAAGTTTGAAAATAAACTAGAACAATGCATAAGATGGTAGTTATGTTGAACTATAACAACATTAATGTTTTAAAATGTTAAGTAATCAATTTTCAAATGTCGTTTTCTAAAAGTAATTACACTATATTATTTTTTTGGTTACTGGTGTCACAGGAAATCGTGATACAAATTCATGAATTAAACCATCTACCTAAAGTTAATAAATATTTATTGAACTACTATTACGTACCAGGAATTGGACTAGGCACAGCAAAACATACAGTAAAATTTTTAAATAATATGCATTGCTACACTGAAAGCACTTTTATAATGCCAATACAAGGTGGTTTTCCGGTTTACAAGCCAAAAGGTCAAACTAAATTGATAATTTTGAGTATTTACTGTCAACATTCAAACGAAGAGTTCCAGTTTCCAGTCCACTATCTAAGGAGTGTGGGCATCACTACTCTCTCCCAATAACAAGTAAAAGGCTAACAAAATAAAAAATCAACAACTCTTCTTGAACCCCGTCAGAGATGTGATATCACAGGGAAAACCACTGCCCCCAAAATTGGAGAGACAAACAGGTAGATCAGAGAATCACCACTCTTACTACAGTGGAAACCAAAGCAGTAACTTCTGTGGGAACCTGATGAGTTTCAGGAGGTAAAGTGAATATTGAAGAAATAGCTTCTCCTGCTTTTGGCAGGAAGAGGGAAAAATAACCATTTTGAAATATGCCGAAACATTCTGTTCCTCTAGTAAGTTTTTTCTGTCCCTCAGCAAAAACTACCTAAGCAGAGTCTAACCTGACTGACCTGGGGAAAGGAAATACTCAACTCCAGATAGCTTTGTCCTTCCACATGCAAGAAGTGAAATGTGTGACTCTAGTCCTCTACAGACATACTGTCCCACTCGAGGTAGTAGGGAGGGTGAGGAACTAAGAAGCACCTGTGAAGTTCACAACTCAGAGGTACGGGCTCACTAAAATATGGAGATCTAATCATGAATGACTACAGAATGCTTCCTTTCCCCACAAAACTTATCGCCACGTCAATAAAAGCCTATTTGCTAGAGTTTCTCTTGCCCAGTACATCATAGCCAGCCTTCAACAAAAATTATAGGACAGAAAAACAAAAACCACAGTTTGAGACAGAATAATCATCAGAATCAGAATCAGACTCGGACACGGCGAGAATGCTGGATTTATCAGAGTGAATTTAAAGCAACTATTACTAATATGCTATAAGCTCTAACAAAAAAAGTAAATAACATGTAAGAAAAGACAGATAATGTAAGCAGTGAGACGTAAATTCTAAGAAAAAAATACTAGAGATAAAAAACACTCTAACAGAAATGAAGAATGTCTTTGATGGACTTAGTAGACTAGACGTAGCTCAAAAAAGAATCTCTGAGCTTGAAGATATATTAGAAGGAACACAGAAAAGCAGGGGGAAAAAAGACTAGAAAAGCTAAAATAGAATATGGAAGAACTGTGACAAACTACAAAAACTGTAAGATTCACATAATGGGAATACCACATGGAAAACAAAGAAACAAAAGAAGTATTTGAAGAAATAATGACAGAATTTCCCCCAAATAAATGTCAGACACCAAACCATAGATTCAGGAATCTCAAAGAATACCAATCAGGATACATGCCAAGAAAACTATACCAAGGTATATATATTCAAACTTCAGAAAACCAAAAGTAAATAAAAATATTAAAACAAGTCAGAAGGAAAAAAATATCCTACCCTCAGAGGAGCAGAGATAAGAATTACATCTGACTTTTCAGAAGCCATGCAAGGAAGAAGAGAGTGGAGTGGAATATTTAAAGTATTGAGACAAAAAAATCACCAACCTAGAATTCTGTGAAATTAATCTTTAAAAAGTAAAGGAGAATCACTTTCTCAAAGAAGGCAAACATTGAGAAAATTTGTTGCCACTAGACTTGCCTTGCAAGGATTGCTAAAAAAAGTTTAGAAAGAAGAAAATCAATACAGGTGAGAAACTCAGTCAACATAAAGAAGGAAAGAATATTAGATAAGGAATATGTAAGGTAAATAAAGTAGTATTTTTCTTAATTGATTTAGCATAACAATTTGTTCAAAATAATAACAGCAAGAATGTATTCAATTATGGAAGCCTATGTATGGTTATGTATGCTTACATATAAGTGAAATGAATGATAGCAATGTTAAAAGGGATAGGAGGGAAGACTTAGCAAAACGTTGTTACTAAAAGGTACTTGCACTATCAGTAAACTGATATAGTGCTATTTGAAAGTGGGCATGGATTAGTTGTAAATGTACACTGCAAACTCTATGGCAACCACTAAAAACAGTAAACAAACAAAAAGAAGTATAATTGATATGCTAAGAGAGCAGAGAAAATAGAACGAATATAAAATGTTCAGTTAAAATTACAAACACATACAAATAAAGAACAAGGGTAACAAATAGAAAACAGTAAAAATATGGTACATTTTAATCCAATTAGATCAGTAATCACTTTAAACATCAATGGAAAGATATATCATGTTAATGCAAATCAAAATAAAGCTAGATTATATTAATTTCACAGAGCAGACATCAAAGCAAGGAATATTTTCAGGGATAAAGAGAGGGCACTACATAGAGTCAAGAATCTCCAACAATACAGAACAATGTTTAACATGTATCTGCTTAACAACAGAGCATTAAAATACTTGAGGGAAAAAAATGAAACTGTGAAGAGAAGAGATGAACCCAACCATTGTAGTTAGAGACTTCAACACTATTCTATCAGAAATGGACAGATCCAGCAAGCAGAAAAGCAGTAAGGATACTACTAAATTTAGCAGTGCCATCAAGCACTGGATACGATTTATGTCTATACACAACTGCATCCAATAACAGTGGAACATACATTCTTCTCAACCTCACATGGAACATACAGCAAGCCAGATCACATTCTGGGCCATGAAACACACCTTAACAAATTTAAAGGAATATAAACCATATCACAGTGGAATGAATGCTATTAGAATGCAATGGAGAAACTAAAATCAGTAATACAAAGGCAGTTGGAAAGGCCCAAAATATTGGAAATTAAATAATATACTTCCAAACAACAAATGATTCAGAGAAGAAATTTCAAGAGACATTTAGCAGAATATTTTGAACTAAATGAAAATGAAAATAAAACTTACCAAAATTTGTGGCATGCCAAGAAAGAAGTAATTAAAGGGAAATTTATAGCATTGAATGCATATATTAGAAAAGAAATAAAATCTAAAACCAATAACCTAAGCTTCCACCTTAAGAAAACAGAAAAAAGGAGAAAAATTACTCCAAGGTAAGCAAAATAATAATAATAATAATTAGAGCAGAGGCTGGGCATGGTGGCTCATATTTGTAATCCCAACACTTTGGGAAGTTGAGTTGAGGCAAGTGGATCACTTAGGGCCAGAGTTTGAGATCAGCCTGGGCAACTTAGTGAGAACCCTGTCTCTATTCATTAAAAACAAAAAAAAAATTCTAGCACAAATAATTAAATCAAAAGCAGGAAACTGATAGAGAAAATCAACAGAACTAAAAACTAGTTCCTTAAAAAGATAAATACAATTGACAACACTTGAGCCAAGCTAACTAAGAAAAAGAGAGAGATCATATGATTACTAGTATCAGAAATGAGAGAGGAGATAACGCTATAGATCACATGGTCATTAAAAGGTGGATAAGGGAATACTAAGAACAACTCTATATGAACAAATTTGATAACTGAGATAAAAAGTACCAATTCTGCCTGGACACAGTGGCTCACACCTGTAATCCCAGCACTTTGGGAGGCTGAAGAGGGCTCATCATGAGGTCAAGAGTTCAAGACCAGCCTAGCCAACATGGTGAAACCCCAACTCTATTAAAAATACAAAAATTAGCCGGGCGGGGGATGGAACACACCTGTAATCCCAGCTACTCAGGAGGCTGAGGCAGGAGAATTGCCTGAACCTGGGAGGTGGAGGTTGCAGTAAATCTAGATCATGCCATTGCACTCCAGCTCTGGGCAACAGAGCAAGACTGTCTTGGGGGAGAAAAAAAGCACCAATTCCTTGAAAGACACAGTCTGCCAAAACTCACATAGGAAGAAAAGGAAAATATGAACAGGCTTATATCTATTAAATAAATTGAATCAATAATTAATAACCTTCTAAAACAGAAAGGACCAGGCACAATTAGATTCACTGATAAACTCTACCAAACATTTAAGGAAGAAATTATACCAACTCTCTAAAATCCCATTCAGAAGATGCAGAGGGAATATTTCCTAACTTATTCTATGAAGCTAGCATTGCCCTAATACCAAATCAAGACTAAGACATTACCAGAAAAGAAAACTATAGATCAATATCTCACATGAACATAGATGCAAAATTCCTAAATTATTAGCAAATTGAATCCAACAATGTGTAAGAAAAATTACACACAATGACCAAATGGGATTCATCCCAGGTAAGCAAGACTGGTTCAACATTCTAAAAGCAATTAGTGTAATCTATCATATCGACGGCTATAAAACAGAAATCAAATGATCATACCCATACTTGAAGAAAAAAATATTACACAAAATCTAACAACTATCCATGACAAAAATTATCAGGAAACTCCTCAACGTGATTTTTTTAAATCACCAAAAAAACCCAAAAAACTATAACTAACATACTTGAGATGAGAAATTAGAAATTTTCCCGCTAAGATCAGAAACAAGGTACGGATGTTCCATTTCACCACTCTTTTTCTACATTGTATTGGAAGTCCTACTAAATGCAATAAGACAAAGAACAAAAAAACAAATGAAAGAATGAACAAACTAAAAGAACAAACAAATAAACAAAAGAAAGAACAAACTAAAGAAAGTAAGAACAAATGAAAGAAATTAAAGACATACATATTTGGAAGGAAGAAAGAAAACTATCTTTGTGTACAGACAAAATGATAGTCTATGCAGAAAATCCAGAAGAATCAACAAAATAAGTCCTGTAATTAATAAGTGGTTATGGGAGGTTGCAAGGATTCAAGTCTAATACACAAAAGCCAATTGTTTTCCTATATACCAGCAATAAACAAATGAAATTTGAAATGATAAACAATACATTTTTATTAGCATCAAAAATAATGACTTAGGTATACATCTAACATAATACATACAAGATCTACATGAAGAAAACCACAAAATTCTTAAAAGAAATCAAAGGACTACCTAAATGGAAGGAGATTCCATGTTTATACATACAGACTCAATATTGTCAAGATGTCAGTTCTTCCCAACTTGCTCTATATATTCAAAGCAATCCCAGTAAAAATCCCAGCAAGTTATGTTGTGGACATCAATAAACTTATTCTGAAGCTAATATGGAGAGGCAAAAGACCCAGAATACCCAATACAATATTAAAAGAGAAAAACAAAGTCAGAGGATGGACACTCCTCAACTTTAAGACTTACTGTGCAACTACAGTAATCAATACAGTGTGATATTGATGAAAGGCTAGACAAATAGATGAATGAAAGAAATTAGAAAGTCCAGAAATATATCCAAATATGATCAACTAATCTTTGACAAAGGAGTAAAGGCAATACAATGCGGAAAGATAATTTCAACAAACAGTTGTAGAATAACTGGAAATCCAAATGCAAAAACAAACAAGAAAGAATCTAGACACAGACCTTAGACCTGTCACAAAAATTAATGCAAAATAGGTCATATATCTAAATGAAAAATACAAAACGATTAACCATCTAGAAGATAATGTAGGAGGAAATCTAGATGGCCTTGGAAATGACAATGACTCTTTAGATAGAATACCGAAGGCTTGATCCATGAAAGAAACAATCGATAAACTGGACTTGATTAAAATTAAAAACTTGCTTGGCAAAAGACAATGTTAACAAATGAAAAGATAAGTCACAGACTGGGGGAAAATATTTGCAAATGAATTATCTGACAAAGGACTATTACCCAATTACATAAGGAATTCTTACAATTCAACAAGGAAATAACTCAATTTTTAAAATGGGCAAAAAAACCCTAATAGATTACCTCATCAAAGAAGTATACAAATGGTAAATAAGCACATGAAAAGATGCGCCAAATCATATGTGATTAGAGAAATGCAAATTAAAACTCATTCAGAAAGCACTATATGGCTATTAAAATGTATAGTGTCAGCCAGGCACAGTGGCTCACGCCTGTAATCCCAGCACTTTAGGAGGCTGAGGTTAGCGGATCACAAGGTCAGGAGTTCAAGACCAGACTGGCCAACATGGTAAAACCCTGTCTCTACTAAAAAATACAAAAATTAGCTGGGCATGGTGGCTCGTGCCTGCAATTCCAGCTTCTTGGGAGGCTGAGGTAGGAGAATTGCTTGAACCGGGACCCAGGAGGTGGAAGTTTCAGCGAGCCGAGATTGTGCCACTACAGAGTGAGACTCTATCTCAAAAAAAAAAAAAAAAAAAAAAAAAAAAAGGTGGAGGAGGGGGAGTCTAGTCTCCACAACATTGACAATGTCAAATGCTGGGGTGGATATGAAGCAACTGGAACTCTTGTTCATTGTTGATGGAAATGTAAAATGGTACAGCTACTTAGAAAGACAATTTGGCAGTTTCTTAGAAAACTAAATATTCTCTTAGTATTCCGTCCAGCAATCATGCTCCTTGGTACCTACCTAAAGATATTAAAAACTATGTCCATATATAAACCTCCACATGAATGTTTATATCAACTTTATTCAACTTTATAATAGCCCAAATTTAGGAGCAGCCAAGATGTCCTTCAGTACGTAAGTAGATAACTAAACTATGGTACATTCAGACACTGGAATGTCATTGAGAACCAAAAAATGAGCTACCAAGCCTTGAAAAGAAATGAAGGAAAATTTAATGCTATTTCTAAGTGAAAGAAGCCAATCCAAAAAGATACGTAGTATGATTCCTACTGTATGACATTTGGGAAAAAGAAAAACTAGGGAGACAATAAAAAAAAAAAGAGGGTTGCCAGTAAACAGAATGGTGGGGGTGGGGGTGATAAATAGGTGAAGCTCAAAGGATTTTTAGGACAGTGGGTTTAATCTGTATGATACCACAATGGTAAATACATGTCAGTATACATTTCTCAAAATCCATAGAACACACAACACCAAGAGTGACCCTCAGTATAAACTGTGGACTTTGGGGGATAATGATATGTCATCGTAGGTTCCTCAATTGTAACAAATGTACAACTCTGGTGGTGGATGTTGATAATGGAGAAGGTCGTATGTGTGTACAGAGGTTAGGGATATTATGGGAACTCTGTGCTTTCTGATCAATGTTGCTATGGACCAAAGCTGCTCTAAAATATAAAGACTATTTAAAGAAAAAAAAAAATCAACCTAGTCCTCTTCTAGTATATATAGTAATATTATAAACTTGGTAGAGACAAGTTAAAAATTTAAAAAATTTTATTTGACATTGTTTTTTAGATTTACTATTAAGATAGGGTGCTATGAAATGGAGCTAAATATTTTACATCACAGCAAAAATGAAGAAAGCTACAGATGATTAAAGATCTTCATAACTGTTATATCTTAATAGTTCCCATGAGTACTCAAGTCTAAATAACCATGACATATATAATTGTGGTTTCCCCCAACATCTTGCTTTGTGATGTAAGAAATAAAGAATCCTTCTTTAGATTTCTAGCTTAGGTTGAGAAAAGGTTACACAGATGTCAGGCTGCAAAGATTTTTTAAAAATTATCCTTGTCAATGCAATTAAAGTTTATATTTTAATTTTTAGTGGCATTAAGTAGTCTCCCTAAAGAAATTAAGCCAATAATAATTATAAATCTCTCTTATACATACTCACTCTTCTGGGTTTTGGAAACAAACCACTGAGATCATCAGCAACTCCTTTGTTTTCAAGTCGTCTTGTGTGGAAGGAGGTGACTTGGAAGGAAAAGGAGTGAAACTGAATAAGAGATTGGACCTTCGTCAGAATAGAGGTGATGATTCTGTATATATTTCATCACACAACAAAAAGTAGTGGCCCTACTGTGATCAAGTCATATCCAATAGGGGTTTTGAGTGTCACATCCTTGGTCAACTATATTACCCAGGATGATCTCCTAGATAATGAGCATACCTTGGACCAAAAATAGAACGGGGCCAAGTGATGGAGCCACTTCCATCTTCAGTGTGTGTGTGTGTGTGTGTGTGTGTGTGTGTGTGTACGCATAATATCCCAATAAATGTTCCTCTTTTTCTTTTCAATTACCTGGTGTTCAGAAAGCATCATGCAGTTGAGACACTGAGGTGAGCTAGGAAGAAATAAAAGAACTGTGACAGGCTTATAAAAGCCCAGAAGACACACTGCAACACACTTAGAAGCAGAATACCTTGCAGAACGTGGTTCTGTCAATCTGTTTTATTTTCACCAATGTTTTATGACTAACAGAAGCATAAACTTTCTCAGCATACCTGTGAAAAATTCTGAAGTTGAGCATGCCATTCCTTTCATAAGCCAAAACCAGATTATTAAAAAGTCAAAAACAACACATGCTGGCAAGGCTGCAGAGAAAAGGGAATGCTTATACACTACCGGTGGGAATGCAAATTAGTTTAGCCACCATTGAAAGCAGTTTGGAGATTTCTCAAAGAACTTAAAACAAAACTACCTTTTGATCCAGCAATCCCATTACTCAGTATTTATCCAAAAGAAAATAAATTATTCTACCAAAAAGACACATGCACTCATATGTTTATCACAGCTCTTATTAGCAATAACAAAGACATGCAATCAACCTAGGTGCCCATTAACAACGGACTGGATAAAGAAAATGCGGTACCTATACATCATGGAATACTATGCAGTCATAAAAAAAATGACGTCCTTTGCAGCAACATGGATAAAGCTGGAGGCCATTATCTTAAGCAAAATAACACAGGATCAGAAAACCAAATACTGTTATGTTCTCACTTATAAGTGGGATTTGAACACTGGGTACACATGGACATAAAGATGGAAACAATAGACACTGGTGACTACTAGAAGGAGAAGAAAGGGAAGGGAGCAAAGGTCAAAAAACTGTTGGGTACTATCCTCACACCTGGTTGATAGCATCAATTGTATCCCAAACCTCAGCACCATACGATATGCCCAGCTTGTATATGCACTCCCTAAATCTAAAATAGAAGTTTAAATTATAAAAATTAATTAATTAAAATAAAGCCAAAGCTAGTGACACAGAAAGAGATCTTCAACTGAAAACAGACCTAGTAACTAGTTCCAGCAAACCCCACAAACTGCATGACTTTGTGCAACTTAACCTCTCTAGACTTGATTTCTCATCTGCAAAACAAGGGGATTAAACAACATGATAGCTTATGTGTTTGGAAGCTCTAAAATTTTATAATTATCTGTTATATAATCCTCAGACATGTAAGTATCTTGAATATCGAAATTTCCTAGGAAATTAAGACAGCACTGTAAAGAACTGTTTTTTATAATTATGTGTTATTTGGTACATGTTGGTAATGGTTCTCAAGTTGCTGCCTTTGTATTTGTTTTGGGAGATTAAAATTCCTTGAGGATAGAGATTTCTAGATTTCTATTTGGTTAATTACCCAATAATGTCTAGTAAAGTGCTTTGCACATTAACATTTTCATGATAAAAATGATCAATGATCATTTACAGCTTCCTTGGTTTATTAAAAAAATTATACCTCCTAAGATTCATCTTTCTCCATCTTCGGTATTTAGTACATACTCTGGCACCTGATACACCACATGTATCTCTCTCTACAGCAGACAAATTAACATTTTATACCTTATGAAAACAATCAGAGATACTTAATAGAAGCAATACTGGAAATCAAGAATTTACTCAGTAAACGCACCTGTAATACCAGGAAATCATTTCTCTATACAAATGCTTTCCCAGGCCTGAGAATCCCAGCATTTACAACACTCATGGGATATAGGATTCCATGAAAGAATGAGATCCGATTTAAGGTAAGAGCATCATCCTCTTTGCCTTTCTCTCCCTCAATACAATACCAGCAGATAACCACACGCTCTTCCCTGTCATGTTTGGACTAAAATTCTTCTCAATTGAACAATATGTAAAACAGAAAATCCAATGCCATCCTCAAACTCTGAAATAGGGAGCCTGATGATTCCCAAGTGTAACCAGTTCTAATTCTACTAATAGCTCCATCCTTTCCAGGACAGTACATAGAAACAGGCTGCAGCTGCCATAGGCCCTAATGTTTCATTCTTTGTACAAGCCTGACAAGTTTTCAAGTTTAATAGCATTAACAATGATGTCATGTAATTGTGGCAGAGGTGGCCTGAGTCTGCCAGGATTTTTGAAAAAGTGGGTGGGGCACAATCCTTAAACACTAAGAGGTTCAGGATAAGGCACTTTAATTATTTAACCAAAATAATCAGACATACTAACAACCCTCACCCCCAAGGTGAAGAGTAAAGAAGCACCAGTTACTGGTTGAAAGGTGGGTGGTTTTAGATATATGTGAACAAAAACATCCTGTGCTGTTGAAGCTCCAGACCCATGTCATGCCTCTACACAAGGACTGCCTCAAAAGATGAGTCATTCCTTGAATGGCACTGGACAATTACTGCATGCCTGAAGCATTTTACTGGACCTTTTTTATTTGACATAGCTCAGGGGATTTTACAGGGCTTTGGCAATGCAAGTGGGCTACACATCATGAAGCCCAAATAACACCTCCCTGCCCACCAAGCCAAATGCCCTTTGCATAACCTGGACAAGTGGTTGTCCATTTCTCCTTCAGTGTGTCTATTGATGAGAAGGTCACACATTTAATAACTGTGGTTTATATAGAGGGAGCACAGGGAGACTCATGATTCAAGGATAATTATAACCAAGAAAAGACCACTCAAACTGAGTTCACTTAGAAGCTAAATTTCATAGATCAAAGCAGAAATAAGAGGCTGGAAAAATGAACAAAAAATGAGTATGAGATTGACTTTTGTCTGTTTTAAAAAGGGGGGCGCGATTTTTTTAATTACTGGAAATATATATGATAGCACAAAATTATATAATAGCAAAATTTAACATCCTTTATTTCATATTGGACTTCCATAGCCCAGTCTAAAAGAGGCCATTTTGGTAAAAGTTTTCAAGAGCTTTATTTGTTCTCCCCAAGGCCTCTCTTAATCTCTTGATATACAAATCATTCTCTTTCAACATGCTTATGTTACCACTATTGTCTCTTTTACATCTTGAATTTTTAACTAGACCAATTTGATCTTTATATTTAAGCAGTGTGTCTGCATCTCTTTATCAATCTCATGAAACAGAATCTCTTTGCAAGACTTTCAATTTACACTATTCTTCATTGCCAAGAAGAGTATTCAGCAACAGCATTTATTTATGGCCTTTCCTAAAAAATTCATAGGGTCAAATTTTAAAGTAGTTAGTTCATAAGCAAATTTTTTCATGCCATAACAATTTTTGCCTTGTAATTAATTTAATAGTGATTTTTACATCATCATTACCTTTCTCTGTATGACTTTATACACAAGGCATGAGAGGTTAAACACAAAGTCTGCTGATATCATACATGATCACATTATTTGGTACAAAGGGCATTAGCTGCCTTTTCACCAGGGAATGCAGTTTGATATAGACATGTACCTCATCCTTATCTTTAGGGATTAGTAACAGAACATCTTAGGCTCTGTTTGGTTGCCATCCTACTTTGCCTAATGACTATATCTGAGACTTTAGGCAAGGCACTTAACCTCTTTATCCCACAGTTCCCTTATCTATAAAATGGGCATACTATAGTACCTTCATCACCAGGTGCTTCCAGGATTAAATGAATGTACAGTGACCGGCAAATAATCAGCACCTAAGAAATGTCAGCTGTTCCTCTGCTGCTGCTCTTATTGTAATAGAATGATGAAAGTACCCTTTGAATGACTAATAGCAAAGCTCTTCCTTTTCAGGCCATAAAACTACATTTAAAATGTTAAATGCATCCTGTATCTCTGGAATAAAATTTTTGATTAAGGATTGGAATGCTTTTACACTGTTGTGGGAGTGTAAATTAGTTCAACCATTGTGGAAGACAGTGTGGCAATTCTTCAAGGATCTAGAACCAGAAATTCCATTTGATGCAGTAATCCCATTACTGGGTATACACCCAAAGGATTATAAGTCATTCTACTATAAAGACACATGCACGGGTATGTTTGCTGCAGCACTGTTCCCAATAGCAAAGTCTTGGAAGCAACCCAAATGCCCATCAATGATAGACTAGATAAAGAAAATGTGGCACATATACACCATGGAATACTATGGAGCCATAAAAAAGGATGAGTTCATGTCCTTTGCGAGGACATGGATGAAGTTGGAAACCATCATTCTCAGCAAACTAACAGAAGAACAGAAAACCAAACACTACATATTCTCACTCATAAGTGGATGTTTAACAATGAGAACACATGGACGCAGGGAGGGGAACATCACACACGGGGGCCTATTGGGAGGTGGGGGGCTAGGGAAAGGATAGCTTTAGGAGAAATACATAATGTAGATGATGGGTTGATAGGTGCAACAAACCAGCATGGCGTGTATATGACTATGTAACAAACCTGCACATTCTGCACACGTATTCCAGAACTTAAAGTACAGTAATAAAAGAAGGAACCAAGTCTTCAACTAATATTCAAACTTTCTATAATTCCAAAGTACTTACAAAGAATTAGGCAGATGGAACTGAAAAGTTAGCAAAATGTTATTTTATGGTAATTGAATCTAAGTGCTCAGTTCTATTTCTACTTCAAGTGCTGCTGGAATTAGAGATTGAAACATGTCTAATTCTAGAAAAGTCTCTATTCTACACAGATTAGATAAATATAAACTCATGGGAAAGAAAATAAACAATGTATTAAATTTTAGTCAATGAAGTAGTGAAAGAGTGAAAAAGGAGTAACTTTCCTCCAAAGCACAAAATTCTAAATGCCATTAAACCAAATTAAAATTGGAGTGAAGGTAGGAAGAATTCTCATGTCCTAAACAGATCTCAGGCTCAACTACTTCTTCTCTTCTAAATACTCACTAGGTATATTCTGTGTTATTTTTTTTAAATGCATAAAAGAGTATGGGTAGAGGGAAATCAATACATAAATAATATACACTCTGACTACAAGAATATTTAATATTTTCCAAAGCAGTTAGCAGTTTGTTTAATGCCTAAGGCCTAGATTTCTCTCTGTTTCCTTCTTGAAGTTAACTTTTGGAGGTAGAAAGAAAAATTCAAATGACTGCATTAGCATCTTTTGTCACATAAAAATATTACTAAAATTTAGTGGCTGAAAATTATACACAGGAATTTTCTCCCAGTTTCTGTGGGTCTGGAGTCTTGACAAGGCTCAGCAAAGTCCTCTGCTTTGGATCTCTCAAAGCTGCCACTGAGGGGCCACGCGTGCTGAGTTCTCATCTGAAACTCGACTAGGGAAAGGGTCTACTTCTAAGCATACTTAGGATGTTGGCAGGGCTTCAGTTTCTCACTGGCTATCAGCTGGGGCTTGCCTTCAGGTTGTAGTGGCTGCTTACCTGCTCAAAACCAGCTAATGACAGAGAGAGAAAGAAAAAGAGTGAGAAAAAGAGAGAGGGTGCACACCAATAGGACAGATACTACAAACTTACACACTACTCAAATAATTAGGTAGAGGTTATCACATATATCCTGTCACCTTTGCCCTGTTCTGTTGGTTGGAAGCAAGTCATAGGTGCCATCTACACTCAAGGGGAGGGGATCACACAGGGCATTAATGCCAGGAGACAGGTGCCATGCAGGCCACCTGAAGAGTCTGTATGCAACATTCATCTATTTTAATGCTAGAAGATTCAACTTTAGTGAAAGAATGACAATGTCAATTTGAAAAACCTGATAAAAGGTCTCCCTTCCACATTTGCCTTTTTTTCCCCACCACAATAAACAAGCACTGGCTCTTTTGAGGTATCATTTTGAAATTACTGTGAAAATTAGATATACATGTGTCTATAATTCAAACTTAAAAATAAATTCCTTTTCATAAAAACATATCTTGCTTATATGGCAACTACCAAATAAGCATATTGAATTCTTGTTTTCTTAATGCTTCACTGGTGGTTGGAAGCTGCTGAGAAGAAAGTACAACACTGCCTTGGTCTTGGTTCTTTCACTGGAGCCTCCACAAGAAGCAGATACATCACTGTCAAACCCTGGACTTGCCCTAATTCTGGGATTCCTATGCTTCAGGGTCTAAAAAAGACCAAATATTAGTCCGAAGATGACATAAATTACCAGCTTTGTGATGAGGCAATTATTTTATCTTAGTTTAACATTCACATACCACCTTTTTTGTACAGGTTTTAATAAATTATAGAATTGCAGACTTTGTGAATTGTAGAGATAATCATCATTATAGATGATGATATATATGTGATAGTATTAGGTTAAAGAGAACAAGAGATTGCCAAAGGCTGTACTAAAAAAAAAATTAAAAACTAATAAGCAGGCATGATACTTGGAATTGTTGACATTGAGTTCACCTTTCAAAATTTAAGGCCACATCACCCATTTATTTTCTATCCTACAGTACTTTTCTATCCTACATCCATTTATTTTCTATCCACACAGTACTTAAATAACATAATTTGAAGATTACTAGTAGTATTAATAACCAATACCTCACATCCCTATGACTTTTACATTTCCAAAACACATTCATAACTGTTATCTCATTTTAGATAAGTAAAAATAGAATCACATATGATTAACCCCCATCATTTTTCAATAGACGTTTTAGATAAGTACAAATAGAATCAAGTATGATTTACCCTCATCATTTTTCAGTCTTTCTTATAAAGAAAGTTTTATCTTTCTTTTGCAATGGACATATTAATATTAACACCTTCCCTTCAAAACTCAGCTCCAAGTCCTCGGTCAGGTGAGGAGGTCTTCTGAGCGTCACAGTGTACTCTCCACCATATTCCTCTGCAGACTTGTCTTACTCTCTTACTCTGAAATTTCAGTTGTTTTCAAGTGTGTTTTATATTTCATTTGTTTGATGGGAATCTCATTAAGGGAAGGGATTTCACTTGTGTTTACTTTTGTTTGGCGCTGCTCCCGTAAGGCCTCATAAATGCTGTTGTTCATAGAAGCATTCAACAAAGGCAACCAATGGTCTGACATTTAGCCACTGATTGAAAGATCTATATCACTTCAGAGAGACTTCTCTTACTTTATACCCCAGTGGCAGGCTGAAAAAATGCCCTCCTCCCCAGAATGAATTCAATTCTTAATCCCCAGAACCTGTAAATATTATCTTAGGTGGCAAAAGAGTGACTATTACCTCTTATGGCTAAGGACATGATCTTGAGAAAAGGAACTTATCTTGAACTACCCAGGTAGACCCTAAATGCAGTCACATATATTCTTATGAGAAATTGACATAAGAAGTTCTGAAGCACAGACACACAAAAGAAGAGGAGAAAATCTGTACATGAGGGTAGAGATTGGAGTGACATAACCACAAGTCAGGGAATGCCAGTAGCCATCAAAAGCTAGGAGGGGCAAGGGACAGATTCTTCCCTAGAACACCCACAGGGAACGAGATCCCGCTGACACTTTGAGGTCAGCTGCATGAAACTGGGTTTGGATTTCTGGCCTCCAGAACTCTAAAAGAAATGATAAAATTTATGTAGTTTTAAGCCACCAAGCTTGTGGTAATAACACAACAGCCACAGGAAACTAATACAAGCCCCTAACGCTTGATCCTTCCTGTCTCCAAGCAAAACCAAGAAAAGACACTGTGTCTCTCCCTCCACTCCCGACTTGTTCCCAATTCTAGCTAAATTCTGTCTCCATGATGAATGTTTTGTTCAATAAGAAAAAGTATATCTTTGTAGTAGATTCCCATTTGTGTGGCATTTTATACTTCAAGTACCTTCCCAAACCATTTGATCCTTCAACCATACTGTGAGGTAAACAGCGCAAGTACAGTTACCTCTCAGTTTCAGGTTAGGAAAGCCTGCCGAGAGAATGAGTCACCCTAAGTTCACAGAGCTGGATAGGAAAAGAAACTAAGACTCCCTGAGGCAGCCACAAGCTCCTCACAACATTGTGAGGTAGAGTTCACTGTTTTACAGATGAACTCTTCATTGGTGGTTGTCCAAAATAAAACAGGCAGTAAGTAAAGGGGTACCTGGGTCTGTTTCCCAAGTCCATGAGCTTTCCACACACCAAACTGCAGGCTTAAGAATACAGCCAGGGTATTGCCATAATGAAAATACACTAGAACAATGAAAATAGCTAGTATGTGCTGGGCCCTTATAACACATAAAATACCATTTTAAATGTGTTGTATACATTAACATGTTAGTCCCTGCAACAACCTATGAGGTGGGGGCTATTTGTTATCGTAGTATGATGAATGAATCCACTGCGCCCCAATGCCCAGAACCTGTGAATATGTTACCTTACATGGTAAAAGAGACTTGCAGATGTCCTTAAATCAAGAATCTTGAGAAGGGGAGAATATCTGGGATTATCTAGATGGGCCCATGGCAATACAAAAGTTTACATGAGAAAGATAAGAAAGTCAAAGTTAAGAGATGTGACCATGGAAGGAGAGGGTCAGAGACAGAGTGAGCCTTGAAGATGTTACATGCTGGTCTGCAGACAGATGATGGGCTGGACGAGGAGGCCTGCAGGGAGCCTGGAAAAGCTGAAAAGGGCAAAGTCTCTTGCGGCGCCTCCAGGGGGATTAGGGCTGTGCTGATACCTTGACTTTGGCACGATAAAACCCATTTCAGACTTTTGACCTCTGGAATGGTGAGCTAATAAATTTGTGTTGTTTTTATAAAGTCACTAAGTTTGTGGTGATTTGTTACAACAGCAATAGGAAACCAATATCATTATCATCCCCATTTTCCAAATAAGGAAACAGAAGCACAGAGAAGTTAAATAACTTGCTCTAAGGTCCCAGGGCGGCTAAATGGCAGCTCCACGATTCAAACCCAGGTGACCAACTCCAAACCCTACTGTTGGCCTCTCCTCCACCAACTCCATCTGAATTTGTGTCTTTTTCTGTTTTATTTTGTGAGACAGGGTCTCACTCTCTCACGCCAGGTTGAAATACAGTGGTGTGATCATGGCTCACTGCAGCCTCAACCTCTTGGGCTCAAGCAATCCTCCAACCTCAGCCTCCCAAGTTGCTGGGACTACAAGCATGTGCCACTACGCTTTGGGTTATTTTTTTATTTGTTGTAGAGATGGGCTCTCACTGTGCTCTATGTCACCCAGGCTGGTCTCGAACTGTTGGGCTCAAGCAATTCTCCTGCCTCAGCCTCCCAAAGTGCTAATATTACAGGTGTAAACTACTGTACCCGATTTCTATCTGAATTTCTTTACTCTTTTTCAACCTTAAAAAAAACACAGGTTACTAGAACTCATTTTTCAAAACTATTTGAAGTACTTTATTCATATTCTAAATGAATAAATTCCATATATTTTCTGAAGTGTAGTTTCTAAACAACAAAACTTTTTTTTTTTTTTTTTTTTTTTTCAAAATCTTACAAGAAACTCTCAATGTATGAAATAAATCAAAGCAATTTTGCTCTGATGGAAGGTGATGGGGGTGGGAATAGGAATTGGATGATCTAGCCTGCCTTCCCACTGCCCTCTACCCACAGTCCCAGGACTCTCCATAGAGGGCTCAGGATCCATCTGGAACTATTGCTCCAAAAAGGTAATATCTGAATTTAATTGCCACCAGCTACATGGCTATGTAGAAATGCACAGTAAGCTGCTGTTTTACCTCTACAAGGTGACACTGCGCTCTGTTTTTTCCAGGAATGCTGATTAGTTCATGCTGATTTATTCACATTAGCATTATGTTAATGTTATTGATATTTTTAAGGACTTAGAGATATCTTACATTAGCAACTTCTCTCAAGAATGACAAGAGAATGAATGACTTGACTCTTGTCAGCCCAAGATTGAAGGCAAGAGTCATGAAGCTCTTCTCCAAATGTCATATGTTGGCCCAATCAAGTTCCCTGGATATATTTCAAAACTATAATAGCTAATGAGTATATGCTTTATATATGTCCTCACAAGCAACACTGCAAAGAAGGTATTTCATCTTCCACTTACAGATTTAAAAACTGAAACTCTGAGAGGTTAAACAACTTTGCTGTGGTCACACAGCTAAAAATGGAAATAGTAGAATCATATATCACTGAGATTTATAGTATGCTTTCTAGATTTTACACCAAGGAGTCATGTTGCCCTTTGGGATGAATATGGTATAAAACCCAGATTTGCCTCTTAATTTCCAAGTTACTTAACCTGCTGATACCTTGGTAGGTATAAAACCAGGATAACAATAGTACCTACCACCTAGACTGAAGTCAAAACTAAATGAGTTACACATGTCAAGTGCTTGACAAAGTCTTTGGAATAAAGTATTTATTTTGGTAAGTGTTTTTAACAATTTTTTATTACAGATTTGACTTATAAGTTAGACTTTACTCAATCATTCTGCCCTACCTCCTGTTCTATCCAGACTCACATTTGGAAAAATTTTAGATTCTGCAAAAGATCAAGACAAGTCATGAATGGAGACAAGTTACTTCTGAGACTTGCTTTGGGTACACTTAAGACCTGTACCTTGCTACTAAATTAGTTTCAAGCTCAGAAAATATCAAGAGGTCATTCAGTTCATCTTCAAGTTGTGGCTTGGTCCCTTCTGAAATTCTCTACCTTAGTTTGAAATACCTCTAGAGAAAGAGATTTTATAGCTTCTTGTGGTAATTGATTCGAATGTCAGACTTGGATAGATCAAAAGTCATGAGCACCGTGCCTCATGTTTCACTTTGGGCTCAAGGTCAGAAAGACATAAAATGCTATCTATGACCCTCCTATTGAGACCTGGGCTATTTACAGAGGGGCTTCTTCAATTTTGGCTGGCTTTCATCCTTCTAAATCAATGCTTAATACTGTATTCATCCCATCCTTTGTGGAAACCAATAAAAATCCCAATTTAAAACTGGAGCATCTGTTTATGAGAAAAAAATTACTTTGCTTTTAGAACTGCAAAACTTAGGAAATGATTTAGTGATTTACTACAAACTGACCCCTGGTAATGCAGTAAGTTGAAAGAAGGGGTACTAAGCCGGTTATAGTGAGATGTTTAAGAAAATATCCAAACTATAAATATGAAGAAACAGATTCTACATCACGCTTCTTTATTTTCTGTTTACCTGGCCTGAGGCAAATCGATAAAAATGGAAAGCTAACAACTAACCTGTTCATTGGACAGATATATTATGACAATCAAGCGATATCTTGGTAAGTAAAGTACATCAGTGACTATAAAATATTTTGTAACACGTGGCTCCCAGGGGAAGATCTTTGATGCTACCAAAGATAAAGGCTCTGACCCATGACTTTAACAACATGAACACAGACACCTAAACTTTCTGGGTTCTTTCCAGCCCCAGCAGCATGGAGTCTGCTTTGAGATGGGTTACTCCTCGTGGCTCTTTAGATGAGTACTCAATAATAGAGCCTACCAACTTAGGGCAGAATCTAATCCTGGAATTCCCAATTTCATGAAGCCGATTTCCCCTGAAAACCTGCAGTCCATCTCTGCCGGATGCAGCCACTTCCCTGGCTGCTGCCACAAGACCTGGTGTTAAGAAAGGTGTTTGAATCAGTGGTGCAAAGGTTGTCTAATTTACAGGGGCCCCTGGATATGGTTCAGAAGCAGGGCGTGTACTCTACAGTGGCCTTTCTGGAATGTCCAGCTCTCACCACTCTCTTTATTCCAGCATTAGGCTGTGGTTCACTTTGCTTTTCTTTAGAAGCATTCCCATATTTTTAGGTACTCTTCCCTGGGCGCCAAGTGGGAAAGTGCCCATCAGTCCCCAGCATATGGATCCAGGTCTCTTCACATTATTCAGGCATTCTGCTTCATTTATCTTATTTAGCCATGGGCTGAGGAAACCAAAGGCTACTCATGGGGTCTGCCTTTCTCTAGGGGAAATGTGACTCTTTTCTGTGCCCCTGGATCCAAGTATCTACCATTTCATTTCTTCTCCTTCTCCCCTCATCACCCTGAGTTCGTTCACTTATACCTTCAGACTTGTCCCCCTTCCCCACCCAACACTGGACTCTTAGCACCAACTTTAAACTGAATTATTTTGATTCCTGTCATTATTAATATTGGAATTTAAAAATCAGCATTAATTTGGTATGTAGCCAAGTAGAACAAGTCACATTATTTTTCTATCTCTTACATTAAAAAAAAAGAAGTGTAAGAATTAAAAGTAGAGGGAAAAGCCTTAATAGATTAAGACAAAAATGTATCAAAGGTCTAGTATGTGCTAGGTATTAAAAAAATTTTTTTTCAAGGATTATGTTAGCTGGGCACTGTGGCTCATGCCTATAAATAATTGCAGCACTGTGGGAGGCCGTGGCAGGTGGATCACCTAAGGTCAGGAATTCAAGACCAGCCTGACCAATATGGTGAAACTTTGTCTCTACTAAAAGTACAAAAAAATTAGCTGGGCATGCTGGCACATGCCTGATATCCCAATTACTCCAGAGGCTGAGGCAGGAGAATTGCTTGAACTGGAAGGTGGGGGTTGCAGTGAGTCGAGATCGTGCGACTGCACTGCAGCCTGTGCAACAGAGCGAGACTTCATCTCAAAAAAAAAAAGTGGGCGAGTAGGGATTATGTCATTTGATCTTCCATACAGACTAATGAGTTAGGTATTACAATAAGTGATGACACTGAGGCTTTGAGCCATTACATCACCACATATTACTGAGTGGCAAAACCAGGACTCAAACCTTTACATTGCACTGTCTCTGTGACAAAAATCAAGCAACGGTCTTTCACTCCTTACTGATAGCTTAGTATGTGCATGAGAAAACAGTGACTCTGAATTGATACATATACAAGATAAAGCATCATAAGGGCCTAAAATCCCTAGGGTAAAATGAAATTAAGGATCTCCCTTAGGATCAAAAAAACTCCAAGTTTTAAATAGTGATTAATAACAGTACAGTTAAAAGCCAACATGTTACCATTTTTGTATGTATTTCCAATGTGTCTGCCTCAAATGTACTTTAAAGTGTCTGAGGTTTGCCAATGACTTACATCATTGTAATAGAAGCATGCAATTGGCTGCAGTGTTTGGATTGTTAAAAACAGCCCTTTAACGGTGATTTTCTAGCTACAATATCAAAGGCAGGATCCATAAAAGAAAGAATTGCCACACTGTGGGAGGCCGAGGCAGGTGGATCACGAGGTCAAGAGATTGAGAGCATCCTGGTCAACAAGGTGAAACACCGTCTCTACCAAAAATACAAAAATTAGCTGGGCATGGTGGCTACTCGGGAGGCTGAGGCTGGAGAATTGCTTGAACCCAGGAGGCGGAGGTTGTGGTGAGCCGAGATCGTGCCATTGCACTCCAGCCTGGGTGACAAGAGCGAAACTCCACCCCCACCCAAAAAAGAAAGAATTGCCTATAGTCCATAAAAGAAAAAAATTGCCTTGGAGGCTGAAGCAGGAGGATTATTTAAGCTCAGAAGTTCGAGGCCATGTGAGCTATGCTCACACAACTGCGCTGTAGCCTGCATGACACAGAATGACAAGACTTGTCTCTTTAAAAAAAAGGGGGGGCGGGAATAGGGGAGGGAAAGAATTGATAAACTACACTTTATTAAAATTAAAAATTTCTATTTTGAGAAAGGCACTAAGAAGAGAATGAAAAGACAAGCCACAGATAATACTCTTTGAAAAAGTATTTGGAAAAGACATCTCATAAAGGACTGTTATCTAAAATACATAAAGAACTTTTAAAACTCAACAGGAAGAAAAAAAAATTTTTTAAACATATACCTCAACAAAGATACAAACAAATAAACATATGAAAAGATATTCTAAATCATATGTCATCAGAGAAATGCAAGCAAAGAAAACAAGAAGATATCATTACACATCTATTAGAATGGCAAAAGTCCAGAACGTTGACGACATTAAATGCTGGCAAGGATGTGGAACAAAAGGAACTCTCCATTTATTGCTGATGAGAATGCAATATAGTCCAGCCACTCTGGAAGAAGTCTGGATATTTCTTACAAAATTAAACATGCTCTTCCCATTTGCTATAGCAATCCCATTCATTAGATGAAAAAAAGTTGAAAACTTATGTTCACACAAAAACCTGCACATTGATGTTTATATCAGCTTTATTCCAATTGCCAAAACTTGGAAGCAACCAAGATGCCCCTCAGTAGGTGACCAGATAAACTATAATACATCCAGATTCTAGAATATTATTCAGCACCAAAAAGAAATGAAATATGAAGCCACGAAAAAGCATGGAGGGAATTTAAATGCATATTACTAAGTGAAAAAAGCCAATCCAAAAGGACTGCATACTGTAAGATTCAAACCGCATGACATCTGGCAAAACTAGAGACAGGAAGAAGAAGAGTGATTGCCGGGTGTCGGGGATGAAGAGGTGGAGCACAGAGGATCTTTAGGGCAGTGAAATTATTCTGTGTGATACTCCAGTGGTACATACATGTCATCCTACATTGATCCAAACCTACAGAATATACAATACCAAGAGTGAACCACGATGTAAACTATGGAATTTGGGTGATAATCATGTATCAATTTAGGTTTATCAATTGTAACAAATGTGGCACTCTGGTGGGAAATGTTGATAATGGGTGAAGCTGTGTGTGTATTGGGGGAGGGAGCATATAAAACTCTCTACATCTTGCACTTAATTTTACTATGAACCTAAAACTGGTCTAAAAATATATTCCATTTTTAAAATAATAGCTCTTTTATGGCAGTCTACTACTACTGTTGGTAAGGAGTTAAGGTACTAATAAAATAGCAAACATAACATGATTGTTTTACCCTCCTGCTGTGTTTTACAATCTATGATATAATCATAGACATAACCCATCTATGATATAATAAGTAAGCCTTCCTTATGGACAATGTTGCTCAAAACTCGACATCTCTAAATGCTTGGAGAAAAGTCCAAGCCCAGGAACCTCACAACCTCATCACCCCGCAAGAAGATGCCTGCTTCCCCCACGCCTTAACTGGCTGCCACACTTCCTGGGCCTTTATCCACAGCCCTTTGATATCAGCCAACTACTTAGTTCATGGGAGCTTTCAGACAGTGACACAGTGGCAATTTACATTAGCATGCTTTTCTATACATCTTTCAAAATAGGCCATAGCTCTTGGAGTAGAAAGGTCATTAAAAGAATTCCCCCAACCACCCTCCCTTAAATTGATTTCACTAAATTTAGAGAGAAAATACACAAGTGTGATATATTTTTTCTGCTTGTAACACTTTAGTTTTATACATATCTTTCAACTTGTGTACAATAAAATAATGAGAATACCTTCACTAGAAGGATGAAAGACTGGCATTGATTAAAACAAAAATGCCTCCATTAACAACATGGATTAATGGCCAGCAGCAGTACTTGGTGTCTTCCTTCCCTAGTGTTCACATTTACAAACTTGAAATGAACACTGTCATTAATAGGCCTCATTTACAGGCTGGCAGCAGGTTGCCCCACCACAAGCAGAAGTGATGATTAGTTCATTTGAAGAGGAGGATATTTAGTACTCACGGAAAACTGGACCATGAAAGAGCACACCTGTCTTTCAAAGAAAGGAAAGGTACATTCATGTCTTTTTTTTCCTCTTGAAAGCTTTTCTTTCAACTGGAGGTTGGAGAGAAGGGAATGCATGCCATGCTTTTAATCCGAATGATAATTGCTGTCAAACAACCTAGTCTGAAATCATTTTCATTATGCACTGAATCATCAGGATCTGTCATTTCTATTTTTTCCCCCTACACTTATTGCTCACAGCTTTTCTCTTTCTAAGAAGAAGTTAGAAGTCTTTATTTCTCATTCAAATTAATTTAACTCACATTTACCTAGTACCCACTTTGAGCCATAATGGGCCTGTGGGATGCAAAAGTAAATAAGACACTGTTCTAATCTTTAATACCCTCACATTAGAGTAAGGGAGAGAGAGATTTAGAGAAGAGTTGCATTAACAAAAGTATCTAGAACATACAGTCAGAATAGCAAACCAAGTGACTGACTCTATTTGGGTGAGTCAAGAAGACTTCAGAGGGGAGGTGGTGTCTCAGCCAATCACTGATGTGCACTTGGTATACTTTCAGAAAAGAAGGGCATTTCCCCAGACACGGCAACGTGCACCAATACCCAGAGGCCTACTATAATTAGCTCAGGGTGGTCTGTGAGCAGCAAAAGTGAAATGAGGCTGGGGAAGTTGGTAAGGGCAAAGTAATGAAAAGGCATATTAAGGAATATATATTTTACCTTGCAAGCAATGAAAGGCTGTCGAAAAGTTTCTAAAAGAGAAATAACACAAAACTATGTGACTTTAGGAAAATCACTCTGTTGGTGGCATAGAGAGTAGGCTGAAGAGAGGTTGTAGGGAAGTAGTTAAAGGCCTATTGCAATGGTCCAGGCATAGTTGAATGAGAACGTGAGCAAAGACAGTAGTGGGAGAGTAAAAAAGAAAGGTCAAACGTTTAAGTCTTAGTAACAGAATAAAGAGGAAGGTATCAGGGACGAGTCTGTAGTTTTTGCTCTTTCAGAATGGTGGTTAAAAAATACACCAGAAGAACCAATTTGGGGGTAAAGGCAATGAGTTCCTTCTTTCCAGAATGGCAATCGATGTATTATATTTTCCATTACCCTATCACTGGGTACCATTTGTGTTTCTATGCTTTTTAAAGAACCAATTCTATTAACTTTAAAAATATTTCAAGTGTTTCAAAGTGAAAATTTTAGGTGAGGGCTAAAATAGTTACTGAATAGCAAGATGAAGTTGGAACATCAAGATTACACTAATAAGACGGGACTCTCTTGCCTAGAGTGAACACAGAAGACACAAAACTCTGATCAGACAGGAATTTGGCCAGCAGCAGAGGAACAACACACACATTCATGCATGTGAGCAAATCAACTTAGACATAATAAAGCCAAAGAATCTGATGAAAATGTTTGGGATCAGTGACTGGGTTAAAGTAACAGGAGAGAAAAGTACAAGGACAGAGCATCACCTGATAAGGGGCATGATGTACTTTGATTTAGATTGATAAAAATAGGTGAGTGATTCAGGTAATTCTTTTTGGTTTGGTAACAGTGGTGACCGGGCAAGACAGAAAATGGAAGAGGTTAAAAAAAAAAAAAACAACCAAAGCCCACCAACTAAGAAAGGATGACGGAATAGGCACAAGAATCACAATTGTCAGAGTGAAATACTGGGGTCGTAGAAAAAGGCAGCCTCCTATGTAGCCAATTTTAAACTTAGCATTGAAAAAGACATTTTAAAGGGCAAGTCAGAGTGGGGCAGAAACAATGAACTGCCTCAATCACAAAAACTACAAGATCTCTACTAAAGACTTGAATATTTTATAGCAAACAGCAATAAAATCAAGATACTAGGTGCTAGTCACTGCAATAATTAGCATTATCAAAATGACTATGGCTATTAAAAAATCGACTAATTTGAATTTCATTCCCAACAAATTCATATTTAAGATAAAAATACAAAAGGAAACAGAAAAATTTTTTAAAAACCTGCATTTATTGAACAGAAAAAAAAATCCTACCATTCAGTGTCAGTAAAGAAAAAAATGGACATTTGAAATAATTTAGCAAGCAAAATTGCCCAATCAATGATTCTGGAGTCCCTAATGAACCTATTAGGGACCACTGTGGGAAAATAAGTATACAGGTGCAGATAATTCCTATGTCACCTACTTACAAGGTCAAACTGTAATAGAACTAATTCTATGGGAATTATGAGAATTTTCAAAATGATTTAATTCTGCAAGTTAATTGCATGTAATATTCATCTGTTAGTTTATTTTAAATATATATTTGCACACACACACAGTAATGCTCATCTATGCACATGTTAATATGTATAATATGAAGACTCACAATAGTATTAAGAAACACCGGAAAAATTCCACCCAGTCAACTGAGTTTTGGCAGCTGTGTAGCATGAAGAACAAGGAAGAGAAATATCCCCAAAGGGATATGCTTGGACTTCAAAGGCCAAAAATGACGCTAAGAATTCATAAGTACAGTAGATTCCAGAAACAGCATAAGTAATAGTCTGCTAAGTGACATCTTATTTAGAACAGATATTCTACCAGGTCAGTTTGGGAGGGGGACACAGAGTTCAGCTTAACAAGTATTAATGGCAATTATTCTGTGCAAGGCACTCTGCTTAGTGCTTCAGATTGACAGAGAGCCAGATGGATTCCCACTGCCCCTCTGTACCTATCTCTCTTATCTCCATGTTATCACCATTTATATTTGACAAGTGTGTTCAATAGATACTATAGGTAACCAATATAATCAATAGGACTGCAAATGCAATAATGTAATCCATGATCAAAATGGGAAATTATTTTAACTTGGATATTTGTATTGCCAGGTTTTGGTCCTGCACTGCTGTTTCATGGTTTAGGCTTATAAATCCTCCCCATTCAAGCTCACAAATACTTCAAACTGCAGCTACAGCTACCTCAAGCACAGAAGATAAAATGTTCCATCAACATACAATTAAAGGAAAATCTCTACTACTGGGAATTTAAAATAATAATAATAGGCTTCTGATATTGATTGCCAACTGAAGCAAACTTGAGGGGCTTTCCATCTCCAAAGTTATTATTTCAAGTATAAAGCAGTGGAGGTTATTCTTATTAAGAAATTATAATGAGCTATCAGTTGGGGTGGCAGCTTTTAATCACTAATAAAATTGTGAAACCTCAACATCTTCTAATGTTAATCTGCTGGGAAATGACTACAACACAATGTAAGAGGCAGATTTTAAAGAAGCTATATTTGTCCTAGACAAGAGCAGGGAAGGAATAAGATCATTAGACAATGACAGGAAGGGCTGCACTGTTAATGAGGCATATGTAAAAATTTTCCTAGTTGATTGGCTGACATTTTTCTTGCCAGTGATGTTATTATTCACCTTGTAAAGTGAATTCATTTTACATCAGGGCATAATATTAACCCTGAAATCCCTAAGATTTTCACACTACTGAGCAATCTGTTTAGACTGAAACCTACTGAACTCCTACTATGTGCCAAACTTGATAGAACAAGAGTCCCCAAACTCTCTAAGTGGTCATTTGGGCTGCCTGAGAGGCAGAAAAGGGTAGGAGCTCTGTCAGCCTCTGGTCCACTATTACCTTGACTGACAAGGTCAAACGTGAACAGATAGCCCAAAGAGCCTTTTTTTTTTTCTTTTTTTTAAAGGGGAGGTCATTCAGCTACTATTTTCTACTGACTAACATTTTTTTTTATCATACTGACTTCTATTAAATGGGAGAAAGTTCAAGATAAAAGACAATTTAAAAAGAAAAAATGAGTTTGAGAAAATCTTATTAGAAATTAACCTCTGGTGAGTGAAAATCAGGTTATGAGAAGTGGGATACTAGTACACAAAGATCTCCAAATAACATGTCTCCCTGCTCCCTTCTCCCCATTAATTCCATAAATAAGATATATAAATGTAAATGTCACCTTGTTAATATTTATTTTCCCTTAACTGAATTGTGGGCAAGTAAAAGGTTTGTTTTTCTATTTTTTTAAGAGGTGATGAAATAAGATAAATCTATATTTGGTCCTGATTTTCTCCACAGATGCTAAGGTTCAGGACTGCAAACCCTTTTGAAATTAAAATAGTTGCCAAGTAGGCCGGGAGCAGTGGCTCACGCCTATAATCCCAGCACTTTGGGAGGCTGAGACGGGTGAATCACGAGGTCAAGAGATCGAGACCATCCTGGTCAACAAGGTGAAACCCCGTCTCTACTAAAAATACAAAAATTAGCTGGGCATGGTGGTGCACACCTGTAGTCCCAGCTACTCGGGAGGCTGAGGCTGGAGAATTGCTTGAACCCAGAAGGCGGAGGTTGTGGTGAGCTGAGATTGCGCCATTGCACTCCCGCCTGGGTAACAAGAGCGAAACTCTGTCTCAGAAAAAAAAAAAAAAAAAGAGTTACCAAGTAAAATAAAAAACACCTATTTAAATGTGAATTTCAGGTAACAAGGAATAATTTTTTAGTATAAGGTTATTTCAAATACTAAATGGGATATACTTCCATTAAAAATTATTTGTTTCCCAAAATTCAAATTTAACTGAACACCCCATATTTTTATTTGCAAAATCTGGTATAGCTGAGCTCTCAAAGATATAAGGGAGATCCTCAGGGTGGAGGGGGGAAGCAAAAATGAATGAAAACTGAAGATCTGAGTGACTGCCTTAATGTAGACCCTTCCCATATGTTTGTTTCTTCTTCTCTCCCTCTCTCTCTTCTTGTGTCTCTGTTAGGTCTTAAAGGAATACCAAGAACTGTATGTCCTTGTCTTCAGTGAGCATACCACTAATAAAACAAATACAGTCATGTAATAAAATATGATATGTGCTAGTATCGAAGAGGAGACTAAGAGCAACTTTCTATAAAAAGAGAGAAAGATAAAGCAAAATTAAACATGTATCACTAATAAGCAAACATTCTTTAAAATAATTCAAAAACACAAAGATGTGAGATAAAGCAGAGTACTGCACAGCACTTTTTGATTATTCGTGGCATTTTCAACACATATTTTTGAGTCATATGCTTCAATTCCCTAGGTTATTTTCTATTTCATGCTCTTAAATTCCCAAGCTCGGTCTCCTGCATTTGTAACTTGGGCTCAAATCTCAAATCTCAACTGGAACTTCATGAAATATAAAGGTGTGGCCAAAAAGGTGGCCACAATTAGCTGACAAAACAACCACAGCAGAGAAACTGAGGAGCCATGCCTAGAACCTAAAGAAGTCTTTATCGGTTCAGGGGGACATCTTGGGGTAAACATCCTCCCTTCACAAATGCCTAGCACAAGGCTTATAGTTGCCTATTCTGCAAATCACATTTACAGAGGCAAAGCAGGCAAAATACTCAAAGACACACATAATAACAATACAGATTTTACTTTAAAAAGATATAGACAACCAAAGTTTTCTATAAGCTTCATAACCCTGGCTATTTTCCTTTGCCAAAGTAAGATTAGCAATGATTTCTCTACCCTTGCCCCGTGCCCTCCCAGTATGGAGATTAATTTCAAGTACTTTGGTGTCAGTCCCCTCATTGAAAACATTTTATAAATTCTTTTTCTAAAAATAAAAGTATATGCTCATGACAGAAAAACATTTTAAATATTTCCCAGAAAAGAAACAAACACCTAAAATACCTGCTGATAACATGCTCATATTTCTTATTAATTCCCTTACATATATACAACTTGTATAATTAAGATCTTATATGTATAATTTTATATCCTATATAAAATTTTACATATGCAATATAGAATAAACATTACCCATACAATTGCATATTGAAAGGATGTCTCGTGATTTGGTTAATCAAGCTTGTTCATTTTAGTAAGGTCATCTCAGTGAGATCTGTTTCTGGAGCCGACTTCCTTTGTTGGATCCCAGCATCTCCACTCACTATTGTGTGCCTTTAGCTCTCCCTGCCTCGGTTTCCTTTGAGTGTTATTATGAGTCTTAAGTAAGTATTAACACTTATATAGTGCCTGACACATTATGAATGCTCAGTGTTTGCTATTAGTATTTTTGCTATTATGAAAACATTATTTGGTACATCTTTTGGGGATAAGAAGATTGAAAAGTCCTAACAAAAATATAGAAAAAACAAAAATGTCCAATGGGACTGATAGAGATTTCTCTGATACTGTAAGAAATAACATTTTGTATAGGTTTCCACTGTTGCGCATATAACAAATGCTCAATTGACGCTGAATTAATTAACGAATCAATAAACCAAGGTTTTCCAGTTTAGGGTCACAGAAACATTTTTGTTTATTTCCATGTGTAAGATGTGTCTCTGGAAGCTAAAACAGTAAAGTATGGGAAGCCATCCACTTCTTATGTTTTTAGGATCAAAGAAAAGGTACAGTCTGTAGGACCCCTTGGTAAAATAGAATGAAGGTTATTAAAGCTGTCAAAATATCATATACGTGTGTATCTGGAAAGATATTAATTCATCTGTTTGAAACAGCTTTAAAACTAAAATTGTCAAGAAAACATGGTAAAAGAACCTGAGAAAATATCTTGTAATAGTGTAGAAAAAATAGCAAAAAAAACCTAGAGATCAAACCTCCTAAACCGATTCCTGAAATGTATACTACCATTTCTGAATTAACAACAAAATGCTTAGGGATAAAGAAAACAATTATATTTATAATAGCATCAAGAAAAATAAATGTTTAGGAATAAATGTAACCACTTGTCCACTGAAAACTAAAAAAAAAACACTGCTAGCTGGGCACGGTGGCTCACGCCTATAATCCCAGCACTTTGGGAGGCTGAGGTGGATGGATCACAAGGTCAAGAGATCGAGACCATTCTGGTCAACAAGGTGAAACCCCATCTCTACTAAAAGTACAAAAGTTAGCTGGGCATGGTGCACGCCTGTAATCCCAGCTACTTGGGAGGCTGAGACAGGAGAATTGCTTGAACCCAGGAGGCGGAGGTTGCAGTGAGCCGAGATCGTGCCATTGCACTCCAGTCTGGGTAACAAGAGTGAAACTGTCTCAAAAAAAAAAAAAATTGCTAAAAGAAGTTAGAGCAGACAGAAATAAATGCGAAGATATCTCATATTCATGAACTGAATATGTGAATGAGACTGAATATCAGGGTTTATTTAGGGGATACTTATTCTTGATTATTTTGACCATTTGGGATTCTTTGATATTCCACAAGAATTTTAGCATGGATTTTTTTTTGGTCAAATTCTGCAAAAAACACTGTTGAGATTTTAATAGGGATTGTATTAAATGCCAACAATCATAAAAAGACTAACAAATCTGAAAATCACACTTTCCAGTTTCAAAACTTACTGCAAAGCTATAGCCAACAAAACAGTGTGATGCTGGCATAAAGACAGAGGGGCAACTAAAATCGAAAAAGGAACCCCCAGATAAAGTCTCAAATATATGGTCAAATGATTTCAAAAAGGCTATCAAGGCAAAGGAAAGACTTTTTAACAAATATCATTGGGAAAACAATATCCACATATAAAGGAATTAAGTTGTACCCTTACCTTATACCATATACAAAAATTAACTCAAAATGAATAGAATAAACAAAACAGCAAAAATTACAAAACTCTTACAAGAAAAGTTTAAAAGTTTTATTACAACAAATTTGGCAATGACGTCTTGGATATGCCACCAAAAACATAGGCAATAAAAATAAAAATAGATAAAATGTACTACCTCATAATCAAAAGCTTCTATGCATAAGATGACACAATCAACATGTTGAAAAGTCACCCTATGGAATGGGAGAAAATATTTGTAAATCATATATCTAATAATAAGGAGTTAATACCCAGATTATGTAAAGAATCCTACAACTCAGCAACAACAAAAAAAATCAACCTGATTTTAAATGGGCAAAAGACTTGAATAGACATTCTTCTAAAGATATACAAATGGTCAATTAGCACACAAAACATGCTCAACATCACTACTTATTAGGTATATGGAAATCAAAACCATGAGAAACCACCTTGGTCCCATTAGGATGGCTACTAACAACAACAACAAAGAAACAGAAAATAGTAAGTGTTGTTGAGGACGTGGAGAAATTGGAACCTTCATGCACTGCTGGTGGGAATGTAAAATGGCACAGCCACTATGGAAAATATGACTGCTCTTTAAAACCTTAAAAATAGTTATTATGTGCTCCAGCAATTCCACTTCTAGGTATATTCCCAAAACAATCGAAAGAAGAGTCTTAGAGAGATATTTGCCCCCATTTTCATAGTAGTATCATTCACAATGGTCGAAAGACGGAAGCAACCCACGTGCCCATCACTGGGTGAACTGCCAAACAAAATGTGTACATAGATACATAGATATGATGAAATATTATTCAGCCTTAAGAAGGAAGAACACTCTGACAGGTGCTTCAGCATGGGTGAACCCTGAGAACATTATATTAAGTGAAATAAACTGGTCACAAAAAAGAAATATCTCATGATTCTAGTTGTTTAAGGTATCCAGAATAGTCAAATTCATAGGGACAGAAAATAGAATAGTGGTTGCCAGAGGCTAAGAAGTGAAGGAAATTATGAGTTAGTGCTTAAGGAACATCAGCTTTCAGTTTGAAAAATGAAAAGTGTTCTGGAGATTGGTTGCACTACAATGTGAATGTACTTAACACTACTGAACTGTACACTTAAAAATGGCTAAATACCAAATTTCGTGTTATGGATTTTACAACAATTAAAAATAAAGAAAGAAATACACAATAAAAATCCGTAAAGATAAATATAGGGTCCAGGTACAGTGGCTCACACCTGTAATAGCAGCACTTTGAAAGGTTAAAGTGGTTGGACCACTTGAGGTAAGGAGTTCAAGACCAGCCTGGCCAAAGTGGTAAAACCATGACTCTACTAAAAACACAAAAATTAGCCAGCCACGGCAGCACATGTCTGTATTACCAAATACTCAGGAGGCTAGGCAGGAGAATCCTTTGAACCTCAGAGGCAGAGGTTGTAGTGAGCCAAGATAAGGCTCACTCCAGTCTGGGTGACAGAGGCAGACTGCTCCATCTCAAACAAAACAAGACAAAACAAAACAAAACAAGATAAATAAAGGAACATTTGATAATACATGCTTTCTAGTATTAATGTTTGCATGCTGCTTCTATTTAAATCATTTTAAAGTTCTGTCTTCCCAACAGACCTTTAATTTTTGTGGGATCAGGGACTGGGTCCTATGATCTGGGTACACCGCAGACTTACATCTTTGGTAGCTAACTGAAATAAAATTAACATAATAATGTTGGATTAATCTTCTTTTGAGCCTCAAACACTAATACTCTTTATACTAGCTGAGTATAATCAGTAGGCCAAGGAGAGTCTCTATCCTGCAGGAATATCTATTCTGAAAGACAGAAAAGCCAGTATAAGAGGACTGTATTTAATTCTCCTAATGAAGTACCCAAAGGACTACTGGCATGTAATAACCTCCTTACCTACTAGTCCTTCGAGGGTGAAATAATTCGGTATCTCGATAGTATAAACCTCTACTTCAGTTAAACAGGAATATTCGTTATTGTCCAAATCTGCATCATACACTGTGCTTCTGAACCTTGATTCACACACCTGTTTCTCATGCCTGCTACTCTCTTGCTTCAATACAATAATGCTCACCTCTCCCTCCCTCAAGAAGTGTTCCTCATCAAGAGGCTTTGGAGACTGCTGTCTTTGGTGATTACTATCATCTATAATTCTCACTTGTTAAGATTTCTTAAAAGTCTACTACATGCCCTCCTTCTTCTATGAGATCTAGTCTCCAGTTCAAAACTGTACATCTGACTGTCTCCTTGGCATTTTCTCTTGAACATCTCAAAGTCACCCCAATGTCAACATGCTCTGAATTGAAATTATCCCACAATCCAGGGCTTCTTCCAGTTTCTGTGTTGGTGAATGGACCCAGTTATATAAGCCAGATATATATGAGTCATCTTCATCCCCACATTTCTCTGACCCCCAATATCTGTCTTAGAATTCTGTTGATTTTATCTCCTAAATGTTTCCACATCCATCAGTTTCTTGCTCTCTCATAACCAACCTGATCCAGCACTGTTTTAATAGGCTTTATGGTTATTTAGGCAGCAAATTCAACAGACCAGGAGATGACCAACACTGAAAAGATAGTTTATTTTGAAGGCTATGGATATATTTCTTACCTTGACTGTAGTGATAGTATCACAGGTGTGTGAACATGACCAAACTCATCCAATAGTATACATTAATTGTGTGTAGACTTTGTCTATCAATTCTACCTTATTAACACAGTGGTTTCTAAAATATGATTTATTCTACTCATAGTTCCCAAGAAGGGAGTACATGTCACAGCACAGGGGGCCATGTGGGGAAACACCAGGGTGAGCTATGGGGCAGAGGAAGAAGGGGGACCTGTAGGCAGGACTTGTGGTTTTCATGGGAAAGGATGAGGGAGGAAGGCCAAAGAGGCTTCGGACTGGCTAGTTTGAATAACATCAGTGGACTCTGGAGCACAGTGGCTTTCCTGGTTGTCTGGCATCTGGCCCTGACATAAATAGGGTAAGTGGATAGTAGTCCAGAGTAGGAAAGAAAGCCCACTAACGGAGAAAAATGGGGGTGTGGAATGGATCAGCTGCTCCATAAGGGGAAATCACCAGCCTCTAGACACTGCCTCAAAACTAAGGCAAAACAGCATTTGAAAAACTGTATTATAAGCCATCTCAACATGCACTGTTGATTTCGGTAGCCTCCTAAAAGTCTCCCAGCTGTCATTCTCTCCCATTGTCAACTCCTTCACCCCTGCCTCAAATCCTTTAGGGGGTCTTCTATTTTCTTAAAGCCAAAATTTTCTAACATGGCTACAAACCCCTGAATGATCTGGTCCCTTCCTACTTTCCCAGGCGCAGCCGCACCTTGCTTCCTCTAGCCACAGCCCTTAGGTTTTGTCTCCGTGTGTATATAATTTGTTAATTGCTTCACAAAAAGGTACTTCCTGCTGAGAAGATATTAGTTGTAAGGGGTTTGATGAGCATCTTTAATCAATTCCAGTTATATGATTTAATTTCACTTGGCAAATTAAATAATGCTATTAACTTGTATTAATCAGATGTTGCTATCCATTATACATACAGTACCTATGTATATCATTAATGTGAACTCTGAAGGCAAAATGGCTGATTTCATACAAAGAGTAGGTTTCAAGTAGACATCTTACATTTTACTATTGAGTCTTGCAATAAAAATTTTCTGTTAAAAAAAAAATCCTTGTTCCTAGGAACTTTATGCGCAAATATAGCCACAAATTCTGCTTTAGAATGTGCCTGTCACACACATCAGACTCAAACACCCTCAAGACTCAATGGTAGCTGGGTAGTTAAATGGTAAAATGCTAGTTAAAAACTCATTTCAAGACAAAATTCTTCCCACAGCATTTAAATTGCAGATGTAGGATAGGAGTATGTGTTTTAATTTCCTTTTTGTTGGTATATTACCATTGTTCTAGATAAAACATTTATTTAAGAGGTAGCAAGTTATTTTATTTGATTCTTGGATCTGTCATAATTAACTTGAAAATTTGGATTTATATTACTAGGGGATAGAACCAGTCATAAGCAATATGATTTGCATCTTATCTGACTTTCAAAGGCCATAATGCTAACATCATATTGAATCAATAATAGTGGGCTTTGTAGAATAATACACAAAGCCAAGTTGAAAACAAAGTTCTTTTGTAATAATCCTTAATTCTTTCATTTCTAAATCTTTAATCATTTTTCCTCTTTCTTCTTCCCTCCTTCCCTTTCTTTCTCTTTTCTTTTCCTTCCTCTCTGTCCCTGGCTCTCTCTTTCTCTGTCTCCCTCTCTCTGTCCCACTCCTCTTCTCTCTCCTCTTCCTCCCAACATGAATGCACTGTTTAAGCAAGTCAGTCATTCAGTACTTCAACAAGAAGTTACTGCACATTTTGTCTATGATGGACACTATACCAGGCCCTAGGAATAAAACAGTGAATAAGACAGAAAACAGTCCTATCTGTGCGGAGCTGACAGTCCAGAGGAGAGACTGACTGCCCAACAATTACAACCCAGGATGGGAAATCTATGGTAGGGAAACTGTAGGGTGCTATGAAAACACACAGGAGGGGAAAACAACCTGAACCCACAGGTCACGGAAGGCTTCCTGGGAGAAATAACATCTAAACTACGCCATAAAACAATGAGCTAGATGGACATTTTAATTTAGTCAAACCTTTGAATATACAGTGAAACCTAATTTACTGACTTCTCAAATTACAACTCCCTACCAACTTTCAAAATTCACTTCAAAGGCATTTTTCCCCAAGTTCAAAATTTTGCATTTCTTTAAGTGAAAGAATATGGAACACTGATTGAGAGTCAAATTATGGGTATTCTGACACTACTCAGTTCCTCCACCAACCTCTGTGTCATACCAAGGAAGTCACATCAACTTCCTTGGTCTCAGTCCCAAATTTTAAATGAGAGGGTGGCAACTGATGGGCTGCTTTCCAGGATGGGATTCTCACTGTAAGTCTCTCAAACTTTCTAGACCCAGACTTCATTATCTCCTGGATTTTGTCTACCTAGGTTCTGCCGACTGCACTCTGTCCTGTGCATTGCTGCCAGGTTCATCGTCCTACAAGCATGGTTCTGTCACTTCTCTGCATCCAGTAGGTTATTAACAGCCCCCAAGGAAAAATCTGAACTCTCCCTGCAGCACCAGTCCGACCTTATCTCCCTGGCATGAGCTTTATTATTATTATTATTATTCTACTTTAAGTTCTGGGGTACATGTACAGAACATGCAGTTTTGTTACATAGGTATACACATGCCATAATGGTTTGCTGCATCCAACACACCGTCATCTTACATTAGGTATTTCTTGAATGAGCTTTCTACCTTGGACAGCTGTAATTCATACCTCATTGCTGAACTCATTCATACCTGCTCCTTTCTGCTAAGGAGACCTTGGCATCTTCTCTCATCTGGCCATGGCCATTTCTTACATCTCCTACCAGGCTCATCTCACATCAAAACCTCCTCCATGAAGCCTTCACAGGTCACTCCAGCCAGCATCAATTCCTTCTCTCCAAACATCGACTGTACCATTTATTTTGAAATGTCCATTTTGTTATCTAACACTACAATCCATACTATTTTTCATTACCTAATGGATATTGCAAATTCTGTTAGATCTTAAAAATCCTTTTGACTGGGTACAGTGGCTTGTTCCTGTAATCCTAGCTACTCGGGAAGCTGAGGCAGAAGCATCACCTGAATCCAGGAGGTCAAGGCTTACAGTGAGCTGTGTTTGCACCACTGCATGCATTACAGCCTGGGTGACAGAGCATGACCTTGTCTCAAAAAAAAAAATCTTTTTAATTTCCTTCCTTCCTTCCTTCCTCCCTCCCTCCCTCCCTCCCTCCCTCCTTCCTTCCTTCCTTCCCCCCCAACCTCAACAGCAATGTGAAGCTCATACTAACTGCTGAATCAAATGAAATAAATACCTAAATGTTTACCTGGTTCCTAAAAGGCATATGGGCTAGCCCAAGAGTAAACAGACCTGAAAGAAACAAAATATTTCCCACATCTTCAGTCTGTCCCTCTTCTTCACTTCAAGGACCAACTACCTTTTAGCTGGTAAACATAGTGTAGTGGAGAAGGCACTTGACTAGGAGTCCAGTTCAATTTCTGGCTCTGTCGTTCTCAAGCTGAATACCTCCGAACCAGTTTCTCAGTTTTTCTGTGCCACAGTTTCCTCTTTCCTCACCTACAAAATGGATATTGGTCCAGAAATTTAAGTCCCTTTTCCATGTCAGACTTATGGAGATACTTATGCTCCATAACCCAGGACACATATAGCTAAACAGAGGGGTAACTGATTAAAGAGAAAGGCAACATGACACAAAAGGGGAGATGAGTTATATTACAAATCTAATAGTCAAAAAAGAGTTTAGAAAAAACTATTTTAAGGGTAAGGTAACAGCTTATTGATTGAATACATTATTCTCTGGGAAGCTTCCTATACCCCTGGGCCATCATGAAGCAATTTAAACTTTAGTTCTTTTATATGGTGCTTCTTTAGAATTCAGATGTGGGTTCCTGAGGTGGGTGCATCATTTTCAAGATCTTGGAATACTCTTGGATTAGAATGTTCCTCTGTTGAATGATAAAGCTGTATTGTAAGACTTAGTAAACCATCAACTTATTGTATTTGCAGGTTGCAAAATATTTATTTTGTTTGGTTTCTGTGCTTCATAAGAATGGACTTCAAATTTTCTATCTTGAAGTCAGAGATCTTGATGTAATATTGGCCTGAAATGGGAAATCCATGTAATAGAAATGAACTGAACATTTTCAGTGAAACTATAGGATATTCTTAGGGACACCAAGAGGTGCCTCTTAGATGCCAAGGACATCAGAAACTTTCCTGCAAGAGGCACTAGAGTTGACTAACAAAGAAATTCAGAGTGCATTTTCTCAAATTTATATCTTTCTGATGAAAAAGCAAGTATATTCATTTACTATTTTCAGATAGTTATCAGCCAGCATGTAACCAGATACACACACACACACACACACACACACAGCCAATCTATCAATCGATAGATTAGCTTTGTTTTTATTAATAGAAACGTGACTTCTCTCCTGGTAATATCTCCTCTTTTGGCCTTCTTGGCTTTTTAATTTTTCTTCCTCATTCATTTACTATCTCTGAGCCTTAACTTACTTATCACAATAACTAATAATGTAGCTTAAGTATCTAGTATGATATCTGATTGATTTATACTGACTTCATTCCAAAAATGATTTGAGGTAAGTACTTGGCAAATAGTAAATGTTGAGTAAATGTCCGTTTTCTTCCCCTTCTTTCTTTACATAAATCACCTTCGATTTTCTTGAAAAGCAAGGATGAGCTGAAAAGCTAGGAAAATTTGGGAATAGAGGCCACGGAGGTAACACAGCAGTAAGCATTAGCTTTTCCTTTTTAAAAGTTTCACCATCTGAAAGACGGCATATTTCACAAGACCATTACCACCTACACAGGACATCTGGAAGTGGAGACGGGGCTACAAAGTAAAAGAACAAATATTGGCAAGTGCATTGCTCTGCTATAAAAGAGGAAGTTAGAGGCAGGCAAATGCTGTCATGGCTAGAGCAGCTGTCTATCCAAGAGCTCAGCAGCCCAAAGCCAAAATATAGAGTTTTATTATAATTACATTTGAAATTTATACAGCCTTTTAATGCTACAAACACTAACCAAATCTTCATAGTGCAGGTTTCACTGCTGATGTGTAAATTTTTACCAGCTGGACAATTCTAGAAGTAAATATGATGCCATGGATATCAGAAGGCACCGTCACTAATCAATTCAGTAACCTGGGCATGCCAACTTTACTTCTCTGAACCCAGTTTCTCCATTTGTAAAACAAGCTAATTTAAGTGTCCTGTCAGCTCTAAAATCCCACAATTCCATCTTTTTCGCCATGGAAACTGGGTAACTTAACCAAGCCTCTGATAGTGTATGGCTAAGAAGGATCTTGGATCCTCTTTCTTCATTCTCTGAATTTTAAAGGTGTTTCTTGTTTGTAGTAAATAAGTGTTAAAAATACTGAGCACCTTTTCGTTTATCCCAAATCACTTGGAATTTTTAAGTTCTGTCTGTCTTTACAGATCATAAAACTTTATCAAAAGCCAACCTATTGTGATAGTTCCCACTATTTACAATTCAGACTTTGGGACAATTACTATTCCTTTTCCTCATCACATCATCATGCATTATAGTGATAATCTATAAATTGATGGGATAAATTTCAACTAAAAACATCTGATTGCACTTTAGGGGTATACATACAGTCTTGTATAAATAGAGCTATTGAAGGGGACTGAGTTGAAACTGTAAAAAAGGATGTATATAGAAATACAAATTCATTCTTCCATTTCTGGAAATCCTTTCGTACGTATTTTAGTCATAAAAATTATATCTTACATTAACTGTGTCAGGGAAATTTTTCACAGATAAATTTGATATCTTTCCAAAACTGCATATGATTTGCTTTAAATCAGGAAAGAAGCCAAGATTTACTCAGTGTGCTCAGTTAGCAGCTCTCCCAAGAAGTTCAATCTGAGGTCAGACTTTTAAAAAATGTCATTTAGAATGAGATCCCAGTAGATTGTAATCTCTTAATACAACATGAGTTTAGTTAGGAAAGATTTTTAATCACCCCAAACAATAAACAAAAAAATGATTAGACACATTAACAAAGTACACACACACACAATATTCTGTCAATTAAATCTAGATTTTTCCAAATCAGTATAAATTTACATAAATTTTATAAATATGTATTTTGATAAATAAATGTATTTTCCAAATGCCAATTAAATAGAGATGTCAACTCTAATGATTTTGAAACATTTACTTGTTACATTATTAATTGGAAATCTGGGCCGATTCCCATGTATTTCTCCTAATGCCAAAAGATATAAAATGATTTCATTTATAATTCAGAGCCTGGAGTCACTGCAAGTAAAACAGTTTTACTGTTAAATATTGCAAATCATTAGTGCTATCAGCATATATGCCTTTGGAGAATAGACTCACATTCTAACAGACCAGCTTCCATTTATTGCAAGCATAAGAGTAAGTAAAACATGCCAAGCTAGCAGAACGCATCTTAACCCTCTCAGGCAATTATTCTCCTTTCAAGTTCCCCTTAATAAGCATGAAAAGTAACAGACAACCAAGATGTTATGAGCTTGGCATTCATGTCTCCCAAACCACAAGTGGGGCGCTTTTTCTTCTGACTAGAATTCTCAAGCAGTCGAGGGTTCTTTATATGAACACCAGGAAAGGGAGATTTAAAATCTCTCAGTTGTGTGGAGCTTGTGAACTTTCAGGTGCTCCAATAGTTCCTTAAATACTCTCAAATCTTTCTGAAGTGGGGCAAGCTTTGTTTTCTTAAGTCTTTATCATTATCTGTCAGCAGCCATTGATGCATTGCATATATGGCTTCATTTCTGGAACAAATGTAAAAGACATGCCCAAAATGAATTACAGAGGAACTAGCAAAGCAAACTGTTTAACTAAACTTCATTTTTGAAATTTATCTCTTTTTCTTCCTTACATAATCAAAAGCTCAAGTATCTGAGGGAGCCATTTTAACAACTCTGCTCTTAAGTAATAATTAAATCTGCCGCCGCACAGGAGTTCTGCATCTTTATAAATGTGAACCCCATTCTAAAGAATCTGAGCTGCTCCCTAGCAGCTTGAATACCACATTTATAAAGATATAAAATTTTGAAATGTCTTTTTCTCACTTAAACATTTATAAATCATGAACCACAGTTAAATCCCAAATCAACTGTGTACCAACAATTACTGGCATGCATCCTAATAACAGAATTCTTAGCAAATTAATATGAGGAAACACAAGATAGAAATACCTGAAGTTCAGTTACACTTAATTTTATGAAGATATAATTTGAGAATTCATAAGTATGATTGGTTCCTATAATTGAATTTTTGAAACCTATACACAATTATATTTTTCAAGAATAGATACTAAAAATAGGTTATTTTTCTGACTCACAAGATCAGTGAAATATGTCTGACTCTATTAAGGTTAATAAATAATGATGAATCTTTTCACCCTCTTTGGGTTGATGGGCATAAGAAAAAAAATAAAGTAAGGGAGAATTTATAAGCCAAAGAAATTTTGAGCACTTTCTAGGTGCCAATTGTTAAACACTAGGAATATAAATATACATAAGGTACAGTTTGCACTCTTAATGTGCAATCTTGGGAAGGGACAGACAAATCGATTGCATTAAAAAGAAAAAGTGCAACAAGACAGAGAACACACAGGCTAGGGTGAGGAGGAGGCAGGGAAGGCCTCCACAAGAGGAAAGGAAATCCAGGACTGAGCAAGCAAGGGGATAAAGGCCAGGTTTAGGGTGACTGGTTACAAAGCACAGAGATGAGAATGGTGGGGAGGGGCTAAAAATAAGCCCGCTCACAGAGAGCCTTGTATGGCGCAATAAGGAGTTTTGGATTAATCCTGAAAAAATGAGAGCCTCTGAAGGATTTTCAGCATAATTTAGATGAATATTTTATGTTAGCAACTCTAGGAACGGTGTGGAGGGAGGCTTTGCAGAAACTAGAATTTATTAAGCAGCTATTATATGCCAGGTTCTCATATTGTCTCACAAATACTCACAATAATCTTAGACTTCATTATCTCCATTTCATGGCTGAGGAATAGGGACTAAGAGAAATTAAGTGATGTAGCAAGATTACACAGTCACTAAGTATAATAATATGATTGGAATTAAAATGCTGCCTGGTATGCAATGCCCAGTTTTCCAACTGTGTCAACATGTTGCACAAAATCCAAAATGAAACATGAACTGGGATGTGTGCATCCCATGCTTCATGACTAATACATGGATGCTCCTATGAATTAAGATAGAAGTCGCAGTGCTGATACAAGAGGAATATATAAAATGGGGCCAATATTACTATCCACCCTACCGAATACAACAAATAATGTAGAGAAACCCCAAATACTTTTACTGACTTCACATCCATGGCTTTTTGTAAAGAGAAACTACTTACTCTTAAATTACAGTATCCATCTTTGTCAACATCATTACTATTTGAAGTGATGTTTTCAGGCTATTCTTCCTTTTCCATCTGCTTATTTATTTATTTACTGATGTGTCGGGGAAGTGGGGAGCTGTCTAGGGGAGAAACCACACTGGTAATCAAATGTCTCAAACTATATTACCAGGTCATTAAGCCTAAGTTGGAAGTCTTAGGCTTTACCAGCTGCTATTGTACACACAAGGCACATTATATAACCGATCAAATGCTATTAGTCACTCTGAAGGACATCTCTATTTTCTGAAAAATCAAACTACCCTCTAAGCAAGTTGGTTAGGAAAAAAAAAAATTAGTCTTTGGAGTATTACAGTTGGAACCACGCAGAGCAAAAATCTTTGCATCATTTGTGTCTGCATCCCCACTTCCGGGAGTCAATATTCCTACTTTATAGGCGAGAAAACTTAGGGTTATGAAGAGTACACTTTCACAGAGTGTGTAAATGTCAGACTTGGGGGTCCTTGCAGCCAAACCTGTTGATTCATATCACTTAATCCTTTCTCCTTATGCTTTAGAAAGATAAAAAAATATATATGGTATATTTTCAAAGATCAAAGCATTTATAAATCAAGAATGAAACAGAGGAAGCCATTGTTTTCACGTTTTCACATGGATATTGTAGATCTTCTCATAATCCCCAATGCTAATAACTAAATATAAACATATTAATAACAGTGTGCTGGAGACATGAACAGAACTACCTAGAATCTGCCACAACAGTGTTCTCCAAAGTGGGTTCTGGGGAACACTGGTCCCATAAGATATTATGTTATTGTTCCTATAAGTTTGTGATACACTAAATATTTTATTCTCTTCACGCAGACTGTAACTCGTCTGACATATAAAGGATTTGATTCACCTTGTAATGCAAAAGACCTGTTTAACCTTATTTAAATCAGGGATTTTCTAAATAATAAAAGTTTAAAAAAGAGGTAGTTGAATCTCAGTGATTGTGATCCCAGAAACTTTTATAGCATTTCTAGATGCATCCCTGACAGGATTCTTAAACAGGAAACCAAAGCATGAGTTTTAATATAATTTTTCACATTAAGTAATGAGTAACTATTGTGAGCCAGGTGTTTTGTTAGGGCCAGTGGTAGCAAGGAAGCTGAACCAAGTGTGTCAATCATAATGAATCTGTTGTAGGCAGCTGTCTGATGTGTGGAGTTCAGAAATACTATGGGCTCTGGATAGTCTTAGAAAGAAAAAAAAAAAAAGCCATGTTGCAATGTTTTCCCCAAACACAGAATTGAAGAGTGCTGGCTGGGTATTTTCCATCTATGCTCTAGGCACCGAGGATATATAAATAAATAAAATGTGGTTCCTGATTTCAAGGAGCTCATTCTGGGGTGGAGGGAAGCAAGGCATATCAGCATATAAACTCAAAATAGGGAGACAAGAATAAGAATAGGAGGCTATCATTGAAAGAGGAGAAAAGGAGTGATCAGCAAGCTTCAAAGACTGGAGGACACTTCAGCTGAGTCTTGAAGGATAAGTGCGAGCTGATCAAGTGTGCAGAGAGGCTGGAGTGTCTGAAACTACAGGAATGGCCAATATTAAGGCAGAGCACAGAAGTGAAATGGTGCAGCATCTTTGGAGGCTTTTGGCAGCTCAGTTTCTCAGGAGCGTGAGTTCTACAGAGGAAACACTGCCTACCTTTCCTTTGATCATGCTTTCCAGGGTAAGCTTCTCAACAATATTCACCATGTGTTTTTTGTTTTGAGGGTGGGGTGTTAATGTATTTCTTCACTCTCAGTACTATGAAGTTATTTAGCATAGTAAAAGAATAGATATTCTGCATAATTTGATATTATGGTTAGTAGGAGATTACTGTATATACAAGAGATTTTTTTTTTTTTTTTTTTTTTTTTTTTGAGATGGAGTCTCACTCTTGCCGAGGCTGGAGTGCAGTGGTGCAATCTCAGCTCACTGCAACCTCCGCCTCCTGAGTTCAAGTGATCAAGAGATCATTTTATTGTAATTTTCAAAATTGTCTGTATACTCTACACTAAAACAAAGTTACAAAAGAACAGAAAATTATATATATATATATTCCTTTTTTATTTTGAGACAAAGTTTTGCTCTTGTTACCCAGGCTGGAGTGCAATGGCGCGATCTCGGCTCACCGCAACCTCCACCTCCTGGGTTCAGGCAATTCTCCTGCCTCAGCCTCCTGAGTAGCTGGGACTACAGGCACACGCCACCATGCCCAGCTAATTTTTTTGTATGTGTGTATTTTTAGTAGAGACGGTTTCACTATGTTGACCAGGATGGTCTTGATCTCTTGACCTCATGATCCACCTGCCTCGGCCTCCCAAAGTGCTGGGTTTACAGGCATGAGCCACTGTGCCTGGCCCGAAAATTATATATATATTCTATAACATAGCACTCTTACAGCTTCTTTGCAAGAATTTACTTTCAACATTCTAATTTCCTAACTCTGAGTTTGTATGCTAAAGAAATTAAGATGAAAGTGTATCTACCGTATGATATATCCTAGGACTACTCTTAAAAATATGAATTACTCAAATTCACTCAAACTAGCTTGTGTTTCTTGGCATTTTTTACTCTTTTGCAGATTCTAACTACTAAAACTCTCCACCAGATGGAATGCTAGGTAATAGTGTCTATTGTATCTCTAGGGAACATTTCATTTTCCTATAAATCAAGACAAAGGTAAAACTAAGTGGTCAAGAGTCCACTTTTAAAAATGTGTTGAGACAATAATCCGATACAATTTATAATAGGCTTATTTCAGAGTTGCTAACATCTCACCTCTATCCTCTTCACATTTAGAAGAGAATCCTCTACTCCAAGGAGACATAGAAGTGAAATAAAATTAAGAAACATTAAGAATTAAAGATGAGCTCATGATATGGGGGGAGAGGGATATGAGGGAAATACCAACTGAAGTGAGGAAAAAGTTCATACTTGAAAAAAAAAAATCTAGTACTTTTAGCATTAATTTGGTGTCTTTTTTGTGGCTGTTGGTTATGGGGAAATTGTGATGTATCAGAGCTCTTCCATTAAAGAATGAGATAACTTTGCCCATTGACAAATGATCACTATACCCGTCATGACTAACAATTTTGACTTAGTTTTCCTGTTACATAATCCCCATGAATCTGTGCTGATATTTTTTTCCTAACAATGTCTACCACACCCTACACCTCTTTGCACATTTGGAAATATGAGTCTTATGAATGAATGTGAATTCATCACTAATATCAGCCAACTAAGCTAGAAGCAAAACCATTTTTCACTCTACTAAATGCAACAAATTGCCAGGAAATCCCAAAATGAGGCCTAAAAGACTAGAATATTCTTCACATTTTCTAAAAGAAATTCCAATATTAGCCATCACAGAAATAGATGCATTTAGTTCCTTTAGCACTGGTGTATGGTCCACAGGTTCCTTACAAGAAGCAAGTTTCATTTTTGCTAACTGCACAATTCTGCTTCTAAACCATTATTCAAATCCTGATCTTAAGCTCCACTTTCAGATAGGTACACTACATGAATAAATGACAATACAAATAGAAACAAAGTGACTCTGAATAAAATAATTTTCTCAGACTGAGCAACAATCCTCCTAATTTACAGGAACAAAAAATAGTTACAGTCTTCCTTATCTGACTGAGATGCCTAATGCCATTCTCTGTGGGAGACTCATCAAATAAACTTAGACAAAACAGCCAGGATCATGTAAGTGTAGGTAATTACAACTATATTAGGCTCAGAAAACAGTTTTGAAGAGATCACTGTCAATCTGGGCAATTCCTAAAAATAGTGCTCCTTGGGTGCTGCACGGCCGCGTTATTCAACATCTGATGAACACTGACTTGCAGGCAGCACCAGGTGCATTTGGGGAAAACACTTGGCTTCTTAGTGCTCCTCAGCTCAGCATTAATACATAGTCCTCTCCTATTACTAATTCTTCATCTGTAAGTCTCTTATGTGCAGTCAGTTTCTACTTCCCTAAGATGGCAGGGCTCCATTTATATTTACAGGCATTCTGATATAGAAACACAGATGACTCACATGCAAGATATAAGTGATCATCACTTTCAGTCATGAAGTCACCTTAAGTGTTTAACTTACAAACTTTCCAAAACTTACATTTTAATATAAGATCCTGAGATTCTTTGTCTGGAAATCAACTTTCTTTTGTTATCTATAGCAGGGGCAATATGGATAGACAACTTATTGGAAAAACCTGAGCTTCTAGGAGGCAGCTTCTTGAAGAAGCTTGGGCTTTCGCATCTGACCCAATTAGGTTGAAGCTTTAAGTCATCACATGCTTGCTGTGTGAATGGTTTTGCATAGTTTCCTTTCAGACAGTGATATATAGAGTTTTTATAAAGATTAAATATGAACCACAGCAGCAAACACAGAAGGGCACTTAGTGCATTTATCTCTTGGCCCCTTAATTGCTGAATTGTACTTTTGTAACATGCTGCCCATTCCCTGAGTATAAGCTCCCTGGAGGCAGGTATCCTGACTTGACCATATCTGCAACAGGAGCCCAAGTACACTGCTTGGTGCAGATTAGGCTTTCAACACCTGCTTCACATTAAAGAAGTAGAGGCCTTATGGTCAATGCATCTCAAACTTTAATGTGCACATGAATCACCAGAGAATCTTATTAAAATGCATATTATGATACATAATGTCTAGAGTGGGTCCCTTTTTTTTTGAGACAAAGTCTCACTCTGTCACCCAGGCTGGAGTGCAGTGGTGCAAACTCATCTCACTTCTCAAGTTCAAGTGATTCTCCTGTCTCAGCCTCCCAAATAGCTGGGACTGCAGATGCATGCCACCACACCTGTCTAGACACTGCATTTTTTTTTTTTGTTAAATAAGCACCAGATAGACCTGTGTTTCCAGAACCACACTTTGAGTTAACGAGGTGCTAGTTTTCTTTCCTTACTTTTGGACTGCCACAATGTTCCACATCGTGGCATTAGAAAGCAGTTTGTGGACATTTCATTCAGGGCTATTATACCATGCTCAACCATGTCCCTTCCTCAAACACACAAAAACAGGGAAGGGATACCCAGGATAATATCAGCGTGGAGACTATTTGCTGATATCTCTCTACCTTGTTAGGACAAGCTATTAAGTGAACTCCAATATTTATAGTCAGGAAAAAAAAAGGTCCTTAAGGAAACATTAACGGTTTTACTATACTTCTTCTAGAGGGTAACGATACATAATAATATTCTGGTATGTGATACAAATTTATAAATCACTGGCATTTAATACCTTGTATTTCAAAAAAGTGTCATACCCTCAGCTGTAATGTTAACAGAATGAGTATTTGTAAGTATACATGCCAGAAATGCAAACAGCCACATTTGCAAAGGCAACTGTCATCTGGTTACTACACAGTGCCATCTGCTGGACAGCTGCTAATGTGCAGCAGAAAAAAATGCAAGCTGCTCTCTGGGAATAATAAAAAATTTTCTGCAGCTTTTCAATGAGATTTACACAAATGAAGGCAACTTAGTACAGTTCTGCACTGGCTTGTTCAGAAAGAATATTTTATAGCCCCCATGCTCTTTTGCTTAGAAAAGTAGAACAGTTTTATAGAGACGCATAATGAGGGGCTAAAGGCTGAATACAGAAATCCCACATGGCCATTGAGAACAAAGAACTGTCTTTCTTCTAGGGAAAAATCTAGTTTTCTGGTTACCCTTGAAGTTGACATGAGTACTATCTTCATCAATAAAATAATAGTTCATGCTATTTTGCAGCACCTCTCACAAACAACAAATTAATTCTAATAAAATTGAAACTATAATTTCCTAATCTAGTTCGCTTCTGAAAACAGGCTCCTCTTGAATCCTGAAATTGCTCAAAATTCTTTAGCACAAATGGTAAGAAAAGAAGTGGAAAAGACATAAGGCTTACATAAGTCCTTATTGATATCTTTCACAGAAAGTGTAACTTGTTCTATCATAGCAATGTTGTCACTTGAAAATGATTCAACAATTTCCTACCTGAATTAGTACTCAGTCTAGTTGCAAGAGCTGATTATTTAAGTCTCATGCAGTCTTTGATTTAAAAAAATTAAGCAGATGTGTGGATTTAACTGGACACACTAAAGAATAATGATTAGTGCTACAAAATATCTACTTAGGGATGTCAGAACAAATATATGTAACCAGGTCCTGTAAGCAATTTTCTATGGAGAATCTCAAAGGGCATGACTAGTGTTCACTGACTCCTACAGTGGCTCTACTGAGGTTTTCCTAAGATTCTGAAGTGGAAACTATGTATAAAGTATGGATCAATAAAGTATCTCATAGGTACTTTAGAGGAACATTAAGTGAATTGCCTTAGGTCACAAAATCCTAATGGTGAGGAAAAAAAGAACCAGGGACTCCCAGCCCTATATTAAACACCTAAAATACTTCCTCCCATGGAATATTTCTTGGGGGCCAGTTTCATAATTAATTTAAACAGCTTTCTGGGGCACATTAATTATGTAAGCTCTCTGTACACCAGGCCACTACAAAAGGAGAAAATGGCTTCCTTGCTACCCATGAATGGGACTGATTTCTTCTTTATGACACCAAGGTGCTGGAAAACCCCCTAGGAAGGAAACAGCACAGTGCCCAAAGGGCAAAGAGCATGGTGGGGTGGGAACACAGACTTCTCTTCTGGCTGTCTTGTTTCATTTTGCAGGATCTCTCAGTAGTCTAGGAAAACTGACCTTTCTTTCCAGCTGTCAAAGTCCCTCCCCCACAGAGCTGCATCACCCTCAGAGGGATGATTCCCATCTATAAATTTCCATGTCTAAGGGCCCTGCTGTACTGGCAGACAGAATGCACTCTGCATTCCACCTCTCTACATGGTTAAGGCAGCATTACTCTTCTCTTCCCATATCCATAAGAATATCCAATGTGCTGCAGTTTCAGGGGAGTTGAACCACAGTATTGGTAACATGGTATCTGGTTAGGTTAAGAAAGAAAGAAAATGTTCTTGGAGTATATGCATTGAAGTCTAAAACCAAAATATGGCTTTACCCACTTAAACCAACTGAAACTAAAGCTGACTGAAACTCCTTATCTCTTTTCCTAAGCCATTACTTATGAGTCCCTAACGTGTACCTACATTTTTAAGCCCCATTGCAATTAATTGTTCTGCCATTTATTCATTCATGCAGGCATGCATGCATAGAGAAAATACCTATTAAAGCCAACTATGTGTCACTCTGTTGTAGGTGCTAAGAATATGGCAACAATGAAGATAAACAAGTTCCTGTTCTCTTGGAGTTGATTTCTAACAGGGTAAGACAGGCAATGAATAAATAAATCTATAAATATATTAGTACTTAATAACTTGTAAGAAGAACGATAAAACAAGGTAAGGAGAGTAAGTGTGTTTAGTCATCAGGGAAAGTATGTCTGATAAGATGGCATTTGAACAGACCTGGAGGAAGGGAGGGAGAGAAAGGTGTAGTTATCTGGAGGAAATCCATTCCCAGCAGAGCAGCAAAAGGAAAAGTCAGTGCGAATGTTGTGAGAAGTGTATGCTTGGAGTGTTCAAGGAATAACTAAGAGGCCTGGTGGTACGCCACTGAGAATAAGGGTAAAAATGACTGGAAAGGAGAGCAGAAGATACAGTGGGAATATCACACAGGGCTGTGTTCCTCAAATGCTCTGTGTTAAAGAACTGGCTGTTTTTCAGGATCCACTGCAGATGGATCATTTTATAAAATGCAATTAAAATGTCAGGGTAATAACTACTGCTACAGAAAGCTTCTGAACCGTCTCCTCACAGACCCATAGCAGTTCTCAGATCAGTAGAGATCCAAGGACCACACTGAATTGTACTGAGGAGCCCAATAAGCCAGAGTAAGTCCTCTGAATTTTATTTTGAGGGAGCTGTGCCACCACTAGAAGGTTTTGAGCAAAGAGACTGCTGTTCCTTTCCACTGGCATGCCCTTCCCTCTCCAACACTTGGCAAGATCTTGCTTAATCACCTGAACCATCTCCACCATGGACAGATCATCTTCAACCGGGAGCCCTCTAAGCACTTCACATGCATGGATACCGAGCTGATCTCACAGTTTCTCTTCCACCTAGGCCAAAAGTAATGACTTTCAATTTTTTTTCTCCTTTCCTTCTTTGGGATACTCTTCATGTCTTCTATCTACACTATATGATGACTTTTGAGCACATGTCCCATCCATCCAAACAGTCTGTAAACTCCAAATATCAGAGATATTTTATAAATCTTTATGCTTACTAACTTGGCACACCATGAATGTTCCTGAATTGAGCTCTACACTAGGTCTACAAACATCAGTCATTAACAATAAGATCTGACCATATTAAGTAATTTTTAAAGATCTGTTCAGGGCTGGGTGTGGTGGCTCACACCTTTAATCCCAACACATCAGAAGGCTGAGGCAGGAGGACAGCTTGAGCCTAGAAGTTCAAGGCCAGCTGGGCAACACAGTGAGAAAAATCAGCTGGGTATGGTGGTGTGGGTCTATGGTCCCAGCCATCTGGGAGGCTGAGGTAGAAGGATCACTTGAGCCTAGGAGTTCAAAGTTACAGTGAGCTATGATCACACCACTGTACTCCAACCTGGATGACAGAAAGAGACCCTGTGTCTAAACCATAAAATATGAAACCTGTTTATAGCATTTTAGAAAGTGCTGACAATTATCAAGCTCCCTGTTACTCTGCAAATCAAATCCAGAAATTTATTGCTGCTTCAAAGGAGTCTGTAGTTCAAATCATTTATCTCTGGCATATTTCTTGAAGTACATAGTCCACTGGCTGGAACTGTTAACCACCTTAGTGCTACAGAGATGTTTCTTCTAATGAAACGTGTTGGGATGCAATTTGAACTACAACAGAACATTTAAAATTTTCCCTTAAAAAGTCAGTGACCAAAAAGCAGCATTGTTTGTGTATGTCCCAGACCTATAGTTAATTTTCGAATTAGAAGTAACGATCTGCTGTGTTAAATGAGTAAGAGAATAATTAAACATCTGGATTAGGGAACTGTAAGATGAAAGCCCAGCAGCAAGTTGAAAATCTGACTTTGAGTATTTTAGCTCAAGGAAGCATAGCAAGAAGATTATTGCTCTGAAATCCAATATGAAAACGTTCATGTTGATTCTACCTTTCTTTTTGCTAGCAGAAATAGAGTTGGCTGCACATTCTTAAGTATTTGTGTCTTTGGACTAAATCACGATTTACTGTGATGAAATTTCTGGTGTAAAAAAGAAAAGTTTTTTCCTAATCACAGAATCTTATACTTTTTCTCAAGATTATAACTTTTTCCTTTACACGAAGAGGAAAATACCTTCCTTAAGAGTAGGAAGACAGTATGATGAACTATCTAAATAGAGAAGCAGATCTTTGCTGCAGTTTTTTTTTATGGATAGAGACATGTTCTTTTCTAGCTACAAAGGGACCTCCAAAATTTTGACATGCACTGTTTTAAAAGGTCAACTACACATTCTGTTCATTACTCCATCCATCCCTCCATCCATCCATTCATTTATCTGCCACATTCTCTCATTATCTACCCCTCCTTTTCTATCTCTATCTTCTTGTAATCATCAGTGTGAAATAATCTTTTTCCCCTAAGACTGCAAGTTTTAAAGCAAAGCACTATACAAACAAATCTGTTTGCTTTTCTTCCCCTATTTTTAGATTATCATCTTGCTTCCACAATTTTCCTATTTCTGCCTATTTTCCAAACTCACTTTTCTCCTTTTCCTAAATTTAATCTTCTCCTTCTATATGCAACTTCCATTTCTTTCAGTTAACCTACAGAAGAAAATTAAGATTAACTTCCTAACTTTCACCCAGGGGTGGGTGTAAAGCAAGAAGAGGAAAAAGAACAAAACCCTTACTTTTCCTAGTCTTTCTGGACCCCCAACCCTAGGGCTATGACTTTTATTGATATCCCCAGTTTGATGGCTTTTGTGCCAGCACTTTGCCCAGAAAACACAGATTAAAAAACCTATCACGATATGAAGAAAGTCTATGACAAATTAGAGAAAGACCTACTCCTAAATGATTTATTTTTTAAGCACAGGTTGGGTACAGTGGTTCATGCCTATAATCCCAGCACTTTGAGAGACCAGGATGGGAGAATTGCTGGAGGCCAGGTGTTCAAGACTAGTCTGGATGGTATAGTGACACCCTAATTTTAAAAAATAAAAATAAAAAATTAGCCAAGTGTAGTGGCCCATGCCGATAGTCCCACTCACTCAGAAGGCTAAGGCAAGAAAATCACTTGAGCCCAAGAGTTCAGGACTTCAGTGAGCTATGATTGCACCACTGCACTCCAGCTTGGGTGACAGGGTCAACTGTCAGGTCAACTGTACAGCGCGGTGACTACAGTTAATACTATATTCTACTCTTAGAGTCAGAAGGAATAAGTAAGACCTACTATTTGATAGTCCAACAGGGTGACTATAGTCAATAAGCTAAATGAACATTTTCAAGTAACTTAGAGTATAACTAACTGTGTTGTTTGTAACTCAAAGGATAAATGCTTGAAGGAATGGATACCCATTCTCCATGATGTGCTTATTTCACACTGCATGCCTGTATCAAAACATCTCGTGTACCCCATTAATATATATACCTACTATGTAGCCACAAAAATTTAAATATATATATACTGTACTCTTGAAAAATGAGTAGGAGTAGATGTAAAGTGTTCTCACCACAAAAACAATGTGATGTAATGCATACGTTAATTAGCTAGATTTAGTCATCCCACAATGTATATATATACTTCAAAATATCATGTCATATGCAGTAAAAACACACAATTTATCAATTTTTCAAAAGTAATAGGGCAGTTATTTCATATTGTATATTTTATTTTTATTTTTTATTGAGACAGAATCTCACTCTGTCACCCAGGCTGGAGTGCAGTAGCATGATCTTGGCTCCCTACAACCTCTGCCTCCCAGGTTCAAGTGATTCTTCTGCCTGAGCAGCTGGGATTACAGGAGCATACCACCACACCCAGCTAATTTTTATATTTTCAGTAGAGATGGTGTTTCATCTTGTTGGCCAGGCTGGTCTCAAACTCCTGACCTCTGGTGATCCACCTGCCTTGGCCTCCCAAAATGCTGGTATTACAGGTGTGAGCCATAGCACCCAGCCTCATATTAAAAGCCTATGACCAAAATTTGATGTTCCCAAACAGTAATTGGTGACTCTTGACTGAAATGACTTAATACCAGAAAAGTGTGAAACTTTAAATTAGCACCAGTTTTCACTTTAAATTTAAAAATCTATAATTTAAGCATCTAGGGGTTGTCACTGGGTAAGTTTAGGATAGGCAAAGTGTAGGCAAGGGTCCTACAAGAAATTTCAAATATACTTGTTATGTTCATTTCTTAACTGGTTAGTGGACACACAGTGCTATTTTATTCTTTATACCTTACATGTGTTATAATTATCTTTTCAACATCTTATAGATAATAAAAACACAATTATTAAATCCCATTCTTTGAAAATAATTGTGATTGATAATGTTATCTGTTTGGAAAATGGCATTTAAAAAAATACCCATTTTTCTTAGGTGCTTTTAATTAAAAGTAAATGCACCAGAAAACCACATGTTGCTTCAAAAACTTTATTCCTGAGAAAGATACTTCACAACTTTCTGTAGGATTATGAATGAGTCATATACAACAGGTACTCAATGAATGTCCCTGAAGCCAAATACAGATTGCTGAGCAGGAAACAAAACTCTTCTATAGAAAGACATGCCGAAAAGTATTTGTTTGGTATTAAACAACACTACATTTTCTATTCCATACGAAGGGAAAAACATTTTATTCTGAATATTTTATTCTGATGTAAACATAGGAACCACAATTGAGAAGTAAGGACTGATGAAAGACGGAATAACAATAGGTATCACATAATCTCACTTATGGGCTATAGAAGGAAAGCTGCTTAAAAATGCAACATGTGGTACACTCAGATTTAGGCAAAAGAAACTGGTAAAATACAGAACTGCTAGTTAAAATTTTACATTAAATATACCTTATCAGAAGATCAAGGCGGAAATGTATGCTGTTGACCAGATAAACCAGAAAGTGACAGGGAAAATCTGTACTGGCAAACAATGAAGCAAGAGAAGCCACCACTGAGACAGAGGAGAAGAGAGACAGTCCCCTTAGAAATATTGTCTAAGTGAGGAAGACAAACAGATATGGGGAAGACTCACTAAGGCATCTTTTGGCAGGCATTTTATGCATCATCTCAACAAATCCTCTCAAACATACAAAACATAGATGTTATTATCCTGTCTGGGCAGATGAGGAAAGTGTAGTTCCACAAACTTAGGAATGTTACCCCCAAAGACACAATTACTCCAAAGCCTCTAATTTTTCTACCATGTCACCCCGAGAATAGAAAGATCTACAAAATATAGCTGGGGTAGAGGGAAGAGAAGGCAGTCATCTGCCTCCCCAAAATGGTAAAACTAAAGAACACAAAGATTAAAAGTTGTACCTGAATCCTTACTGTGGCAGTTATTCTGAAGGCTAAAAGAAGCAGAGAGAGCAAATTAGTGTCAAGAATCCATGATGTTCTGGGTCTCGTTGACATACCAGATGTAACTAATTGCCAGGAGTCGTTGGAATACACTTCAGAGTCTCAAGGAACTTCAGGATAAAAACAACGAAACCTGAGGCCAAAATGCACAACTTGTTGCTTACAAAGTTATCTTTTGCAAGGAGTCTGAAAGATGTTTAGAATGATTCTAATACAGAACATGGGCTGCAGAGGTCTAGATCAGTAACCTTAACTTTCATGCGTGGCCGGCAAGCAGGCTGTACAAGTACGGTGCTCTAGACACACCATAGAAACCCTGCATCTCTCATATATCTTTCCACAGTGGACTGCAGTTATGTATGTACATCTTATCACTGCTAACTAGATTTTAAGCTGCTTAGCAAGCGCTATTTCTATTCATCTCGTATTCCCTGATTGTCTGGCATACTGACCTGCACTTAATAGGTACTTAATATCTTGAATTGAATCAACCCCTGACCACATAAGTAAGCACCACTGCTGGGTAGAAAGCCAACTGTGGCTTCTTTTGGGGAAATACTGCCTCACTGACCTACTAGAATTCAAGAGACTGAAATCAGTTTACTGCCAAGAGGAACTTGTGACATACCTCTCCAAGGGAATTGCATGGTGATTAAGGAAATGTTTTATCAAGGGAAGAAAACCGGTTCAAAACTATAAACAAGAATCAAAGATATACGTATAATTCTTCCAAATGAAAAGGAGTTAACAAGATCTGTTGCAGCTGACCTTACTTAACATTTTTAACCTATAAATAATCTGGCTGAGGAAGCCATAAAGTATTCCAGACTGTGGGTAAGAAAGTGTCAAGGGGATGAGCATAAATGGCAAAGAAATGGCAAAGAGTTGAGTGAAATGAAAAGTGACAGGTATGTGTCATTGAAGACAAGTAAAAACCAATGATAAAAATACAAAAGCACCACAAAAGATTATGGATCTTGCGCCATTAGCAACAATTTGGGGCAGTGATGAAGACATGTAAGCTCAGGTACCTTGTAAAGATACAAGACAAAAACTTCCCAGTATTACCAGGCAGCATTTGGAAAAACACAAGGTGTAATTTTCCCTTAGCACCAAATCCTAGTTCTCTCACTGTGGCTGACGACAACACACAGAGTAAGATAGGATGCTGACAGACACATCTAAAGGCAGAGTTCTCAACCTCCATGCTCTGACATCATGGGCCGGATATTCTTGGTTGTTGGAGGCTGTCTGGTGTGCTGCAGAACATTCAGCATCATCCCTGACCTCTACCCATTAGATGCCAGCAACGCCTACCCCACTGTGACAACCAAAAATATCTCCGGATACTGTCAAATGTCCTCTGGGTGGCAATATGATCTGGTTTGAGAGCCATCGCTTTAAAATGATCAGCAGACTCTATAGTGGGAGATGGAATCTGATAAGCATACGGCTGAAATAAACACACCATGAGACAGTTAGTGCAAATATGCATATACTTGCCAAATTCCAGGTCTATGGGTATAGCTGAAGGGAGGCATTTTTAAGAGAAAAATGATAAAGTTATTACTAAGCAGAATGCAAATTTGTGAATTTAACTTTATCTCAAGATGTGAATCAGTATAGAAAAAAATACATTTAAGAAATGTTTGGCAGTGTCACGTATGGACAAACTCCCCAATTTTTTAATGTAATCTCTTAGAGGGCAATGCTGATTCTCCACAGAACATCCCTTAGTGCAGAGAGAGAGAATATCAGTATAGTCTGATACAGTATAAAAGTTTAAACTGTTAGACGGAAGTCAGTTGTATTCTTCAGTTCTAGTTTTGAAGTGTTATTTCTATTCATTCTGAATGCACCTACTAACTACAGAGACTATTTCGCCAAATTTGAGCATGGAAGTGAAGATGGAAAGGAGACAGAGACTGGGTTCATGCTTCTGACAGGATTACCAGTAACAAATGCTATCAGACTAGAAAGACTGGTACAGGAACAGCAGGTTGTAAACTGTTCATCAATGCTAGGATTTACAGTCATGGCCTTTGTAATGTTACTGGTTCATAAAAGGCCACTCCATTTCAAAGGCTACATGCCAATTTGGTCTCCCTGCCACTGTTGCTTCATGGCCTTGTCTCACTTTGCTGAACTATTCCATTGCACTGGAAACTAACATTACAGTTCTCACAGTAGTTGAGAATGTGGGATTTGCATTCAAAGCCTAATTTTTACCATTTATAGCCTGTGTGACCCTGACCATAGTAATATAACCCTTCGGAGACTCATTTTTTTCCTGAGTAAATGGAAGAATTAATAATGAATCTCTCAGCACTAATGTGAGAATTAAACAAGGTTAAAGGTTGGAAACCTGCTACTGGAATTACAGGTCGGGAAGAGGGGTCTTCTGGCCTTTTGCTTAGGCATTAGGGTCTGGTGTGCAGACTGTTGAAGGATTAGGCAATGTTGCAATTTTCTTGACTATTTCTCCTTTTTCAAAGAGAATCACCTGATGAAAAGGTGTGATAATTGTTTTAGAACAGTATTTTTCTCCTAGTTACATATTTCTAGCCTTCAGTCAGACATAGGATAATAGCCCAAACACCAAGAAACCCAATAAAATCTCTATCAGTGCCTAAGAAAGAAGATCTAGTGTCAGACTACCTGGATCCAAATTCCAGTACTTCAACTAATTAGTTTTTATGGCCAGTATGTGCCTCAGTTTCCTTATATGTAAAACAGGATAATATTACCTACCTTATAGGGATGTGTAAGATTATAAAACATTATCTATAAAGTGCTTAGAGAAATACCTGGCATATAATAAAAAATAAATGTTGGTATATAATAAAAACTCAATAAACGTTGGTATCAGCATCATCTTCGACTTCATCTTCATCGTTATCATTTCAAGGTCATACTAGGCCAAGAGACATCCTGATGGGCAGGGGATGCCTACTCCACTCTCAGCCTAAAGGGTGAAGACTGCAGAGTTAAGCTATTTATTTCATCTCTTCTGATAATATTTTCCCCGATCTCCATATTACGCCAGGTAGGGATTTTGTTGAGAGGGACTTGAAACTAAAATAAGATTGAGTAAGGTTGTGCTGGGGCAAGCAGTTTTTCTTGACCTATATAAATTGGTACAGAGTTTAACATCTTAGCCTGAAGGCAGACCTAGTACTCTATCAGCTGACTCTAGTTTTGCTTTTAGGCACCATCTTCATTATTGTCGCCAGCCAGACTTCTGTTTCTCTTCTTTTCATATATCCCAGCTCATACATAACTGTCATGTTTTCAAGTTACCCAGAACCTTTTAAACATCCTCGCTACATTCGGGAAATCTGCAGCCTTCTTGAGTTGGCTTCCTAAGAGCAAAATCTAGAAAATTCAAGTTCCCAGACTCCCTTCCAGCTAGGATACAGGCACTTGCACTAGCCTCTGCCAGTCAGTCATGTGCTCCTGAATCTTTGCTTTGGAAGCAAGCAATCTAAGAAGACAAGCTTTAGGGGGCGTCCTAAGTATTTTGCTGGCCTTGGTGGCAGCAGAGGCATCCAACAATCAGGGACGGACAGCACAGGGATTTCCTCTGTGCTCATCAGGCAACAGCACAGGTTGCAGTTTTCCTCATGAGACAATTTTAATGCATGGTTCCAGGATTGTTCCTATAAGTTAACACCCAACTATTCCTATATGTTTCAATTACAATCCTGCCCCCACAACGTTGTGAGCTACAGAATTTATTTATCTAATAAAATGTCTTCCACGCTAATCAGCCAAGGTTTGTTTGTGTTTCTTCCAGCTAAAAATCTGGATATATTCCAGGAAGCCTCAACTACAAAAGGGGATACAGGCACCAACAAGTAACAGTAATTTTTACATATATATATATATATATATATATATATATATATATAACATCTGGTGCTTCAAAATGGTAGCTGCTATAATGATGTATACTCTAAATGTGCAAATGTATTCTGTAAATTTTTCAATAAATACTGCTTCTATAAAAAAGAAAAGCCTTTGTTCAGGCCTTTGCAGCTGACAATAATGCTTTATCACTATAATGTCAAGTTTACCTTATCAATAATTTTCCCAGCCAACTATGCTGTGAAATAAACTAATCCCAGAATTTAGTAACAATGATATTATTATGCTCACAGTCACAGTGGTTCAGGAAATTGGACAGGGCACAGAGGAGATGTGTTCTTTTCATTCTAAGATCTCAGACTTCCGCAGGTAAGAATTGAAGGGTGACTCATGGCTGAGTTGGAATTATTTGGCAATCCTTCTCCCTAAATCATCTGTTTCCTGGGCTGATAAAACTCAAAGACTGGGCCTACTAAATAGAGCACCTACAGCTGGCCTCTCCTCCTGTCTTGGCTTCCTTACAGTATGGTGGCCTCAAGGCAACCAGACTTGTTACTTGGTAGCTGAAGGCCTAGGGCAAGTATTCCAATAAATAAGGGGGAAGAGGCATTATCATTTATGATCCATCTAAGAAGCCACACAGTGATAATTCCAGCATACTTCTATTTGTCAAAGCAGTCACAAGAGGAGAGGAGCCAAAAGGAAAGGAATCAGACTCCACCTCCTGATGGGGAAGTGGCAAAGTCACACTGTAGAAGAGCATGTGAGGCGAGAGATACTGTTCCATCCATCTTTGAAAAATAAAATCTGCCATGGTGATGTTGGCAAAATTGATTTAGAATTCAAATATTCATTCTAAAGATGTCTAGGAGTCACAGAAGTTCAAACAGCTGGAGTACTTTAAGGCTTGATACTATCATAATACTGTACATCTCCTATAGATCTCAAAGGGCTATGCAGAGTCTCAACTTGCATTCTATTTTTCACCCATCAGTATAATTTGACTATGGAATACCCATCTAGAAAAATCTGGTGAACACTTATATTTTGAATACTAAAATCTTTTACTTATCATCAAATATATAGTCTGTGTTTTCTTCCAGCTTACCACAAATCCCTGGTGCTATGACTCCTCTGCAAAATAGAGATCTCTTAAAAACTCTTGTGTTTGCTTTCAAAGCACTGTCATAAATAGAAAATCCTTTTGATTAAAGGATTTTTATAATGTTCGTGTATTTCCTATAGTTTTATAGATGAAAGATGGTGTTGATAATGGCATAATTTTGATCTTTCTCACCAAGTAGATCATTGCAGCTGAGTTGTCCATTGTAAAATTCAATTACATTTCTCTACATCTTATCACCACTGCCAAAGGATGTACTGAAATCTTTCCTAACTCCCTTCTGGCAAAAACAAGTTCTTCTACAAAGGAACTCTTCAGATTCTTGAAGGACATCTGTCTTCATCTGTATGGGATCTGGTGGAGGTATGTGCTGTTTTAAGATACAGGTTCATCAGTTATTCTTTTGGCAAATTTAAATGCTATGACTGTGTGACTGCAAAAGTAAGACCTGAGAGCTGTTACTCAAAGTACCAATCCTTTCCAGAAGAAAGCATATCCAGCATCTTTTAAAATGGAATGTGTATTTGTTTATCAGGGCAGCATTGTGGACTTATCTATCGATCCTTCCCCAGTGCAAATTTACTTAATTGTTGCGCAACAAATGTCTGTTGACAAGAATCTTACGATTACACATTGCTTCCATGAATATATAGTTCATGTACCACAGTGCTGATACTTTAATCAGGCAGGTTTTAGATTTTTTTTTTTAACTTCTGAAGGTTTATGTTCCACGAGATGATATATTAGTCCATTCTTGCATTACTATAAAGAAATACTTGAGACTGAGTAACTTATAAAGAAAAGAGGTTTAACTGGCTTATGGTTGTACAGGCTGTACAGAAAGCATAGCAGCTTCTGCTTCTGGGGAGACCTCAGAAAACTTACAATCATGGCAGAAGGCAAAGAAGGAGCTAGCACTTCACATGGCTGGAGCAGGATAGAGAGAGAGACAGCAGGTAATATACTTTTAAACAACCAGATCTTGTGATAATTCACTATCATGAGAACAGCATTAAGGGGATGGTGCTAAACCAATCAAGAGAATTTTGCCCCCATGATCCAATCACCTCCCTGCCAGGTCCCACCTCCAACACTGGGGATTACTGTTCCCCAGTAAGAAAAGCTGTATGAATCTGTATGATTCACCAAATTTTCCACCATTCATTCAGGTATTAAATAAACTCTTTCTACAATTATCTGAGCATACATATTAGCAGCTTTTGTTCATGTAAACAAACCCCAAGTACTTTTTGTTTTGTGTTATTTTAACATATACTGATTTTTTACAGGAATGCAGCCTCAATATACACATCTCTGTGTGTAACTGTGTGTGTATGAGTGAGCTTGCTTCATTTGGAACTTTATCAATGATGGGTCACCATCTGGGAAAATCATAGCATTGATAGAAGGTCAACTATGGTATTTGAGTTGCCAATACAACACACCTGTAACTGACAGCATTTGAGGCTATCCCATTCATGATGATTCTACGCACATGTGCATGCATCTGACTACTTCATTAGGTCTTCCAAAGAAGACTTGCTTTAAGCATTTATATATTGGTACTGATATACGTATATTTTATATATTTTTTGTATTTCAGTCAGGATGTTATATTGATATTTGACATGAGATTTGGGTAGACACAGATCCAAACCATATCAGATGATCATTATATCCACATTCTAAGATATATTACATTTCATGTATACATACCCTGTCTGTGTACTATAAAAGTCAAATCCATCAGAATTGGTAGTAAGATGAACACAGTTAGGAACCATGTCTATGTTTTATATTTTCTGCACCTAGCACAGTGCCTCATGTAATGTAGGCATTTAATAAGTATTTGCAATATGATGCAATGATTAAATAAATGAGTGATAATATATCATTGTTAGGTCACCTTGTCTTGTTCATTATCTCACAAATTTACCAGTCTTATCCCAAAAAATAAAGTTGGTAATAACTACATTGTTACAAAATGGAATCTCTGTTTTTAGGAAATAATTGGTTCACATCCTGCACTGCCATCATCAGAAACAAGTTAGTTTCCACCATCAAATTATGTAAATTTGAGCTAGGTTTCCAGAAATGATTCTTGACTGTATTGAATACTTGGATGTTCTGCACTGATATTCCATTTTAAGTGAACAGAAAGTGACCTAGATGAGGTTATATAGCTGCAAAATCCCATCTTCATGCAAGTTCCTTTGTGGTTGCTAGGACTCCATCATTCCACAAGCTGCTTCACAAATATTACACATTCACCATAAAAATAAAGCCTGGTATCACTGCCACTCAGTCAGAATTAAATTCCATGCACATCCAGAATTTTGTTTATATGTACATTTTAATAATGAGGTTGTCTTCAAGGCTGTTGAAAGGTGGTGGAAGATTTCATTGCTTAACCAAAATCTGCCAATTATCCCTTAACTTTGCAGTTTTACTAAGATCAATCATCCAATATATTGTGCTTTAACTGGTTACAAATTAAACAGAAAAAGTGATAAGAAAAGAAAACCAATTTTCCTAGACTAATCCTGCCAAGCATAAAAATGCACTTAACTCAGAAAACTGCTAAGAGATTAATATAGAATTTGTGTGTTACTAAAGAAATCATTAAAGCAGCTAAATTCTGGGAATACAGCCTCTGCAAAAGTAAGGAAAATATCTTATGCAAAAATAGTGGTACAATTAAATTATCTATCCTCTACCAATGCAAAAAGGATTTTATTAGTATAACTTCATTTAAAGCCACATATACAAATCTTCAGAGTGAAGAAAATATTTCAACTGTTAGGCAATCTAAATTTTAGTATTAGACAACAGGAAAATTATGAGCACTTAAAAAATATCAGCAAGAGTGATAATGAGGATCAAACCGGAATGAAAACTAGGAGATCTGGTGGCTTGAAGAAAATAATTTATAGTTAAGTTAGAAATAAAAAAAAATAAGGAACTTGAATTTTATCTCAAGTATAATTCTTTATTGTCAAGATGATTGTTATAATCATCATCACAGCTATCCTTTAACAAATCCTTACCCTATTCCAGGCACTTTTTATACAGTTTCTCATTTAATCATCAAAACTACTATGAGTTAGGTAGAACTACTTGTTAGTGAAGAAACTGAAGCTAAGAAAGGTTAACTAGCAGACATTATTGACCTAAACCTACTAAATGCCAGGTTAAAACCCCAGGCAGCCTTATTCCACATTTCCTCATAATTATCATCTGTCTAGATGTTTCTGACACTAGATCTGATGAATATAGCAGCTACAGATATAGCAAAGCTGTCATGCAGCTCATAAGCTACATGAATCTTACTAGTTAAGTGACTAGTTTCAGATAACTGAAACTTTTCTGGTTCTAAAATTCCTTAGAGGTGGTAGGACTAGAATAGAGATTCACAACTGGAGCAGCAACCACTAGGGAGCAATGTGGCTATTTATGGGGAGGCAGGATCACAATGTGGACCACTATTGTGGGTATTTGGTAGGCAAAGTTCAGTCACATAGGTGGAAATGAGTGGGACAATTCCATCAAAGGAAAAACTGTTCTATGTTCTGCATGATTTACCAAATATTCCACTATTCATTCAGGTATTAGATAAACTCTTTCTAAAATTATCTGAGCCTACACATTAACAGCTTTTGTACATGTAAACTTTTTGTTTTGTGTTATTTTGATACATACTGTTTTTGAGGAAGGCAGCCTCAATATACACATTCGTGTGTGTATGAGTGAGCTTGCTTCATTTGGAACTTTGTCAATGATGGGTCACCATCTGGGAAAATCATAGCATGGATATTAGGTCAATTACGGTCTTAAAGCTGCCAATACAACACACCTGTAACTGACAGCATTTGAAGCTGTTCTATTCATAATGATTCTACACACATGTGCCTGCATCTGGGTACTTCATGAAGTCTTCCAAAGAAGTCAGGCTTTAAGCATTTATATATTAGTACTGATATGTGTATTTTAATGTATCTTTTGTAATTCAGTCAGGGTGTTATAATAAAGATTTTTGAAAATCCATGTATGTTGATTATTGGTAAAACATATTTTAAGCCAGTGAAGTCAATGCTATTAAATTTTTGTCAGAAAAGGGTATAATCGTTCTCAGGCAATAAAGAAATTCTGGAATAGGTAATATCTAACATCTCACACAATTTTAAGATTCTATTTCACCTTATTAAACACAGCCATAATCAGTGATTTTTCTCTACAAAAGTGATTGCAGCCAAAATCAACAGTTAATTATATATTGCCTCTTATTTAGCATTATTGCTCACAGAACACACACTTATATTTCTGGAAATTCTCTAATTTGCACATTTTTATAATGGGAAACGTCTTTCCAAGTCTGTGAGGCAGAAAATAGCATTCCACATACACCCCACATATTCATTCTTTCCTCTTAACCCACACATAAAACATATCTGGCAGAAAGTCAGATTAGAAGATGGAATGAGATTGTGCTTATAAATTCATTTTAAGTTAAAAATAAAATTTAAAAATGAATGAAAGGAGTCACAACAGAAACAATGGATGGAAAATGAGAGAAGTAATGTGGAATTAAAATAATTTGATTATTCAGTAGTGTGGGCCAACATTACAGAAATATTCAAAGAATTATAACAAGGTATAATAATTTTAACTCAACGAAGACTTAAGGTTTCCTCTGTGCTTTGCCATGAAGAGGAGTCAGCCAACAATGATTAAGCAAGAGTTCATAACTCTTTGCAAAGGAATATGAATGGCTGTTCTGAAGACCCTTCGCAAAATCAGATTCAACTGAGAAAACAAAGACAGAGCACCCACTGAATAGATGGGCTGAGGACTGGGCTGGGTAATGTGGACTGGGATGGAAATGAAAATCCTATACCCCATGATCCTGCAAGGGACACACACACACACACACACACACACACACACACACACACCCGAGGTAAGGATGACTATGAAACGAGTTATAGGAGAGACAGTAAGTGCTAAAGGAACCTGGAAGGAGGAGGAAGACTTATTTCAACTAGGGGAAATAAGAAGGCTTTTTGGAAGAGGTAGGATTTGACCTAAGCTTGAAGAGAAAGAAGAGATTTGATAAGCATAAATGAGTGAGAGAGGGAAGGTATACCAGGAAAAAGAAATAACTTGAACTAAAGCCTGGGAGAGGAGAAAATGGAGAGCAAATTGGAGTCATGATGTTACAATGGAGAAGTGAGACTGCAGAGGCAGGATACAGGGAGGGGAGAAAATAAAAGTCAATGTGAAAGCCAAATTGAGAAGCTGGGACATATTCTACATACTCAACATTCATTAAACGAACACTAAGGAGCACCTACTTGTATCAGACTCCATTTTAGGCAGCAGGGAAATAGCAGAAAACAATGCAGATAAAATCCCTAACCTCATGGAGCTTGCATTGTTAGTTGGAAAACTACAGAATAAGATAAACAAGAGAGAATACACAATATGTTGTAGAGGAAGAAGTACTGGAGACAAATGAAAAAGAGAAGAGAAACAGAGATGCTGCAATTTTACAATGTCCAGGGAAGGCCTTACTGAGAAGGTAATATTTGAACAACAGCTTGTAAGAGGTGAGAATCTATGTAATGGGGATTCAGGAACAGATGGTGAATGACTTACAGAAATAGAGATAATATGGACACTGATTTGAGGGGGCCATTGAGGGATGGATAGATTGGGGAAGGGAGATGAAGCAGCAGCATAATGCATTGCATACAACATAATGTTTATGATTCCCAGCTACACAAGAAATGTATACAATATGCATATGAATGATAAATACTATGAAAGGAGGGAAGGAAAGTGAAAAAGGTGATATAGGAAAGTGTCCTCAGGGGGCTTTTACTATCTTGTTATTTTCCTTCTTAAACTGGGGTTGCACTCATAAGTGTTTGCTATGTTAATCTCTATTTTTATTTGCATGCCTGAAGTAGTCTGCAAAAAGGAAAAATAAAAAAAAGTGGAGTCAACGAATAGTTTAGTTTATATATAATTATCACTTATTACATACCAGGTGCTTAGTGCTACACATGAACTCCCTCAATGAATCCACACAACAACCCTGTGGAAGGAGGTATTATTTCCATCATTCATTTATAGGTAAAATAAATAAAGGCACAGAGACTATTTGGACAAGCCCACACAGTGAGCAAACCAAGCCACAGAGGCTCCAAATGAAGACAGCAAGACTCAAAAGACCGTATGTGAAACCACTCCCAACAGCACTCAAAATCGCCTCTCCAAAAATAAACAAAAGCTTTAGCTGGAGGAAACTGAACAGCAAGGGAGGGAAGACAAAGATAGTAACAGAGCTAAGAGGCACTGTTAAGGCAGAATGAATTGAACAGCAACTAGTTATAAGATTCATTCAATCAGTCCTCATTTATTCATGGCTCAACTTTCAGTGCATATTGCTTAAATTTCTTAAAGCGTATGTGCCAGGCACTGCTGTAGGTACAGCAGTATAAGAATAGGTAAGGCAGAGCTTATGGGCAATTGAAATATAGTATAACTGGCACTATAATAAAGGTATGCATAAAGGGTATAGGAGCCCATGGGAGGCATATCTAAGATCCAGAAGCCAGAGCCAACTGCAGTGTAAGAAAGAGTGAACCCAATTAAGCAGAGGTTGAGGTGTCTAAACACAGTAGGCAGTGTTCACACCATTCACACCAAGCCCTACTGGAAGAAATGCAAGTGGTTACTAGTGTGCAGGAGAAAGAAGGGAAGGAGGGTGGCTGATGATGAGGCACAAGAGACAAGGTGATTTGGACAAGGCCACACAGCTTCAGGTTCTGCAGAGGTCAGCTCATGACAGCCAGATATAGAATGACCAGCCATGCAAAGAATGGAAGGAGAAAAGGACTGATGTGTTTATAAGAGAACTGAGTACACAAGAGAGGAAGCAGATGGAGCCCAAGAACCTCACTAGGATTGTAGGTGGCAAGATCATCTGCTAAAAAATGGGAGGTAGGGGGTGGATAAAAACTAGGATAATGTCAGATACAGCCATATCAATTAAACTGACAGGAAATTAACAAGGGATTCAAAAGAAATACACAATGCTAAATGAACAATGTAGTAGAAGGCAAAGCGCCTTGATGTTGAGTTTATTGGTCAACACTCACACTGGTCAATATCACGACTGGGAGAACTCTGTCCATTCTCAACACGTGGGTATGGGAACAGAGAGATCGCAGGCATAATTAGAAAATGAAGACAATCAGAATGATGGACTCTTGATTTATTTTAAAATTATTTATAAGGATTCAATAGCCAGTACTAAGAAACACAGACTATAATGTTTCCAACTTATAATTGGATTTTAGAATACAATTGGAATAGAGCAAAGGCATAGGAGAAAAACACCAGCCATGGAAAATAAATAGTGGGGACACAACAGGATACGTATGAACAATTAATATTAACCAAAGATTAGCCAAATGAATCCCCAAAGACTGCTGAACTGATTCACTGACCTGTACATTTACATAAGCATATGCTTAAAAATCAAATATACTTTTGTTAGTGTTTCCTAAGGTTCATTCAATTTCCAACTAAGTAGTGAAGTGAATAAGGAAAACATCTCTTGTTCTCACCAGTTGGCAGCTCAATACTAGAAGCCAGGTTTTCAAGTAGAATTTATTCTCTTCCGGTTTTTTTCCCCTTTCCTTCAAATAACAGGTGTCTCAAGTAAGAAAAGGAGGACCAAAGGGAGTTTTCACTGTTTTCCTTTCATTTATTAATTTCTGCACATATTGCTCCAAATGGACTAATGAATGGTAAACAGTTTCTTTAAAGAAGTAGGCCCAGTGGACAGAAACGCTACAGAAAAAGAGAAAAAAAGAGAAAAAGGTTTTGTGTATGATACTGGAGGGTGGCTGTGTAAAGCTTCCTTCTTTCTGGACCCTAATACCAGAAGTCAGTTTCAAGCCTTAGTCTGTAAAGATCCAAGGTTCACAAGGGAAGTAAAGGGTAAAAGGCTTAAAGCATAGCTGGAGAACCTGAAGCTGCTAATTGGCTCTAATGATCTGAATGCAAATTAATAAATCTCTGTGCTAAAAATTACATGCATACATAATTATGACTTTCATAACTTAAGAGCTCTGCTTAACCCATTATTCACATTCTTTCTTTCCTAAGACCTGGTAGGAATGGACAACTTTTTTTTTTTTTAATTGGCTCTCCCGCTTCATCCATCACATGCACCATTGAGCTTTACAGCCTTTGAAGGTCTTATTAAAACAATCCGAGGATTGCAGAAATGAAACCCAAAGACATTATTATAAAGGAGGGAAAAGGGTCAAGCTCAAGGCTGTGGAAGGATGAGCACCTTGAAAATTCCCAAAGTTATCTACCCAAGACCCTTGGACTCGGCAAGAAGAAAAACTTGAAACCACATGTGGCTGTGGGCTGTCAGGAATAAAAAGACACATAAGAACACAGCTATAACAAAATGACCAGACTGCATTTTCTGCCACAAGGAATAGAATAGTTGTCAAGATAAGTGAGATAATTAATACTAAAAGATTTAAGAGAATGCCTAATACAAAGCAAGTACTTGAAAATTTCCTTTCGGACATTCAAAAAGACAGGTGGCATCTAATTCCCATTTCTAGTTCCTATTATTTCACTTTTTCCTGTCCCCTGCTCTGTACTTTCCTCTCTACTGTGTACTTGCTCCTTTCTCTTCCCTGCCTCTTCTTATGCCTTCTAACACACAAATAGGCAGCAACCACTTAGTTTCTGTGTGATTAAACATTCAACAGAGACCTGTGAGCCCTACTGCCTGTGCCCCATATAAAAACATGGTGTGCTATCACACAAAAAAAAAAAGACAACTCTCCATCAACACGATGTTATAGGATCTGAGCTAATGCAACGCTAGGGAGAATTTTAAAAGGGGACTTTCCCTAGAAAGCTGGTAGACAGAGCAGTGTACACACAAGCCTCCAAGACCACCAGAGAAAAACTGGATGCAAACTAACATCCATTTTGTACTTGAGATCTGACAAGTGTGGAACAGGAGAAAAAAGAAGTAAGAGGAGCTAGTAGAGCTGAACCGAAGCCGATTTTAGCCAATTAAATAGCTGTGATCTTGCGTAATTGCTTAACTTCTCTGCGCCTCAGTTTCCTCATCTGTAAAATGAGACTATTATGAGAACTAAATTAGTACATCAAGAAGCAGTGTAGGAACATATTAAGGGATATGCAGTCATACAAATAAAGTATTACCTACGAGTACTACCACCACTGCCATCATCATCGTTTTATTTCAAGACAAGTCCAAACCAAATATTATAAGCACTAATGTTAGTCAAAATAATAGCATTTTGCTTTTCAGTTCCAAAAGTGCCTTCCTCATGCTCTCCTTTTAGCTTCACAACAGCCGTGTTGGCCAGAAGGATGATTGTCTCTACTTCACAGACCAGGCAGCCAAAGCTGCTTTAAATACTGGGTCTACTCTGCCGTTCTTTGCAAGGTTCATAACCAAAGAGACACCTTTAGTGGCTTCTGGCTCCAGAAGTAAGGAAAAAAAAAAGCACACGAGCAAAGAAACAAAACTGGGAGGAAAGGTCTTTCCCTCCCACCCCTTACATTCCATCCATCATCAAGATATGAGTCTACCACCCAGTCTGCGTTGTTCATTTCAGTTCTCTCCACTCTATCCTCCAGGCAACAGCCTTTATCATAGGACAACTGCAACCACCAGTTAATGTCTCTCTGGTCACTTTCTACATAAAAACCCGTAACGCCACTCTCCTTCGGGACTCCCTCATCTTGCCCTCCCTCATCTTGCCTTATCGTGATCCCATTGCATCTGTGCACCCCTTTCTCTTATACTACTGCCCATTCCTTAATTTTTGGCCTTAGTCTTGACATTAGACTATAAATTATTTGAGGACATAAATCAAGTTTTTTCATCTTCATTTTCACAGTACCCTTCAAAATCTCCAACCCATGGTGCTCAATAAATCTATATTGAACAAACAAATGAAAACTCTAAAATATAAATAGAGAGGGACTGGGATACAACCCTGAGGGTGTTTACATTGCATTGTATCAGCGGACACATTCATGGAAGGCTGCCTCTTTTGAGTAAAAACTGAATCTGATTAGAGACTAAGGACTTTCCAAACTTGAGGAAAGGGCCTAAAAAGGACTACTTTTAGTTCTTCCTTTAGTGTCTCAGTGATCAAAAGCTCCCCACTGAGAGGGTTCATAGTTAGGGTGAACACACATCCTGGTTTGCATAGAAAAGCCCTGGTTTATAACTGCCATCCCAGTGTCAACAGCAACAGTGTCCCATTTCACTCTCAAAGACATCCCGGTTTGGACACTATACTACAGAGTCGGGAGGAGGGCAGTCTGGGTTTCATCTCTGCTGCTTTCCAGGCATGGGACCTTGGTCAAGTTGTTCGACTTCTCTAAATTTCCGTTTTTACATCTGCAAAATGGGTATCTACTTCGAAGCATTATGAAGCTCAAATGAGATAATACATGCAAAGTCATTAGCATAATGCCTGGCACATTATTCAAAAATATTCGCTAGTATTACCATTACTGAATTAGAGAGAGTGGATCACGTCAGTGCTCATGCAAGTGTGAGCAGAAAAATTACACTTACTAAATGTTAGCTCTCCGAGGCATTCTGGCAATATATTGATCCGGTTTTTACTCAAGCCACATGTGAGTGTCTTTTGTGTAAAATTGCAATAGCAGTTTTAAGAGCACAGAAATGGGGAAATGCAGAGCAAAAGGCTGCATGCTTAACCTATGTATTTTGCTAATAATTTCAGTGAGACCCCTTAGTGCTTTTGCTAACGACAGGGAACTGAGATCTGCACCTCCTGCTGCTGTGTTAGAACTCTCGCCAGCCACAAGGGAATAGAGAGCTATTTGAGAAACTGCCTCTCTCCAGCCCCTAATAATTATATAAAGCATATCGTTGAGGACCTGTAATTGGTACAGAAGGCTAAGGCTAGAAAATGAGACTATTACTCTCTAGAATCTTCTTAGGATAAATGATACACTTATTTTAAAGGAAGGAGAATCGGAATACACAGCAACAGAATGTAAAGGAAAACAACTTCCTTGAATGGGGAATGCAGCTTAAAACGTTACTATACAGCAGAACTGACACCAAATGGAAATGAATGATAATGAAACGTAGAAGTTGTAAGAAGCAAAAGCTTTAAGAGAAAAAAATGTAAATGGATTATAAAAAGAGAAGTTGCAAGTTTCATATAAAGTTTAGTCTTGGATACAAGACCTATCCAAGGATTACTGACATATTCTTGGGCAGAAAGGCAAAGCAGAAAGAAACAACATATAAAACAGAAAAGAAAAAAAGGAATGTTACTTATACAGATAGTAGAATAATATTTTGAAATGTCATCTAAAATATGCATAATTCCTGACAATTTTATTGTCTCAAAATTCTCCACTCTTTGCAGCTGAGTCACCCATTTCTTAAAGGAGAGGACAGGGCCAGTAAAGAAAAAAGCAGCTTTTCTCCACCTTGGACTTTAAAGTAGAATTGTTTTTAAAAAGATCATGAAAACCTTGATTTTCCCTTGTAAGACTGGGTACTTACAAAGGGATTTTCTGCTGCACTAGAAAGATATGATTTAAATAGCAAAACGAGCCTGAAGAACTGACTGTCCGTTTCTCCAATTAGCCTGGTGGATCTTGCAAACTGAGATCAAAACCCTAGGAGGGGAGGCAGGAACTTTCCAGGGAAACTCAGCACCCATGAACTAAGAAGACTCATGATCCCTGTTCAAACGAAACTCTCAGTGGTGCCTCACACACACTAAAGAAGGCTGCCAGAGAAAAAAATGCCAGCAGGTGGGACTCAACAGAGGACAAGCAGCCCCCTGTGCCCTTCACACCAGTTCTCCTTTGTACCTGCAGAGCAGGGAGGGGAGCTGGAACGTCCCATGGGCCCTTCAGAGAGGCCTAGAAAGGGATTGAGTGCTGCCAGCCAAAGCGCTACTCTTTCAGGATGATCCGAGACAGAAAACCTGTAGCAAAGGCTATGAGTAAAACAAAGCCAGAAGAAGATGAAGGACGTACCTGACTCTCGGAGTGAAAACAGCACTAGGAGAAAGCCAAAGCGACGGTGAAGTCAGCAGAGACAGGCCTAAGCTCAGATCCCAGATCATGGGCGCTTAAGTAGCAGACGCAGCAAGGGCAGGGGCTTGTGCCTGAAGACCAGGTGGGATGAGACAGCTCAGAGAAAGCAGGAAGAATCAGATACAGCTGGTGAGCCTGCCAAGGTCTCGAGACTGCATAATCCCCAAGCCTCCTTGCCACCTGGGAGGAAGAAGAACCCGGAAAGTCTTTTCTGTGAAAGAAGAGTGAGTCAGCCTGGAACGGACCTTGTTACCTTGAAAGGGCAAATTACAAGGAAATGGGGAAATGGAGATTCAAGTCTACGTGGAATTCAGTTACACAAAACTTAAGTTATCATACGTGACTCTAAAGTTAAAAATCCTCCAATACATTATACAGTGTATCCAATCTATGAACAATTTACGGGCGCAGTGGCTCATGCCTGTAATCCCAGCAGTTTGGGAAACCAAGTTGGGTGGATCACTTGAGGTCAGGTGTTCGAGAACAGCCTCGCAGACATGGTGAAACTCCATCTCTACTAAAAATACAAAAAAATTAGCTGAGCATGGTAGGGCATGCCTGTAGTCCCAGCCACTCAGGAGGCTGAGGCAGGAGGATCACGTGAACCCAGAAGTCGGAGGTTAGATTGAGCCGAGATCATGCCCCTGCACTCAAGCCTGAAAGACAGAGTGAGACCATGTCTCAAAAAAAAAAAGATTATCCCCAGATCTTATATAATAGAGGCTTTTAAGGTAAAAATGCTCATGGGAAATAGAATAAAATGACTAATTTAAAAGTGAAAAACTGTACATTCAAATGGATAAATTAACAATAATCTCATATCTTGGAATGCTGCTCCTAGATTTCAATTTCTGCTTACCCTCCAAGCCTAATTACAACCTGCCCCATCTCTTCTCACTGTGCAGTCAAAATTTTCTTCTTGAAAGCAAATCTAACTGAGAGGTTTCCCTGTTGAAAATGCTCTCACATTCCCAAATGTAAAATCTCCTAATGACCCACAAGAGGAGACTCCTGAGCCGGGCTCCTATTTCCAGCACTCATTAATCCATCTGCTACCTACTCTGGACAGGTGGAAACACTTTTAATTTTTGTGACAATACTAAGCAAAAGTAAGATAATAACAGTAACAATAATAGCAAGATCAGGTTAATTTTGAAATATCTATATATCATCTTACAACAAAAAGCACGCTCTAACAAATATCTTATTTGACCATGACAACAATACCGTGAAGAAGTGATGGCAGATACCGACATTGCTGTTGTTAATTATCACTATTGCTACCCCTATTTTACAGCATATAAATGAAGTCTCAGCGGGTGTGGGAATTTTTGCAAGATCACACACCTAAGTGAGAGCTACATTAGAGGTCTATGTCTCCTTGTGCTCTTTGCACTCTACCTTACTATTTCTGAGTATCACACTTTAGATAAATAAATTTCAAATTTTGAAAGTTGGCAAATAGAGAAAGCAAAGCTGTTAAAGCTGAGGTGCATGTTCTTGATCTAATGCTGTTTTTCTGACTTTCCTAACTATATCAGTGTAGGAGATTCAGTTGTTTGAAGAGTTTGCCTTCTGGCTTTGCCTTCAGAGTAAAACATATTTTAATGAAAGCATTTCAAAATATAGCAATATTTAGAAATAATAAAGACTGCTGAAGTACAGAAATGTTTGAAAAAGAAGGCTCAATGTTCAAATCAGAATGCCTAATTATAATATTCACAAAATACTTATAAATGCAAAATTTCTCACTGTGCCTCAATGTCCTCATGGGTAAAATGGGATTAATACTGTACCGACTTAACAGATTGTTATGAGGGTTGAATGAGAGTCTGCCTTATGGCACTTAAAATACTGCCTAGCATACAAGGAGCCTATTAATATTAGTACTGTTATCATTTCTAATGACATAATCATAAACTATTAGATATCTCCATCTAGGTCTTTTGTGTTTTCTAGAAGTAAAGAATAATTATGTTAGATATTTATTTGACTTTTAAGTAATTTGAAAATTATATATATATATACATATATATATACACGTTTTGACAGTGTGTTTAGAGTATAGCTTATGTATTTCTATCCTAAAATAAAAAAATCTCTTAAGAAACTAACCTCTAAGAAGTAAGTTTATACTTTTCTTTAAAAACTTTGAGGTTCAATATACTAAAAGAAACAAAGAAGATATTTACTCATAGATGTACCCTCCACCAAAAGAGAAAAAAAATACTATTATAATTAAAAATAAATTACACTTAGATAACAATAGGCCCAGGTCAGCAGCTGTCTGTCCCTGGTGTGCATCAAAATCTTCTAGGCTCCAAAAAGCTTTTAACAAACACAGAGGTCAAGTTCTACCCCCGGTGATTCTGATTCAACTGGTCAGGGGCAGGAAACCAAGAAATGACCATTTTTTTTTGAGACATAGTCTCACTCTGTTGCTCAGGCTGGAATGCAGTAGTGCAATCTCTGCTTACTATAGCCTCAATCTGGGGCTCAAGTGATCCTCCCACCTCTGCATCCCAAGTAGCTGGAACCACAGGTGCACACCACCACACCCAGCTAATATTTTCTCATGTTTTTTGCAGAGACGGGGTCTCAATATGTTGCCCTGGCTGGTTTCAAACTTTTAGACTCAAGCAATCCTCTAACCTTGGCCCCCACAAAGTACTAGGATTACAGGCATAAGCCACAGGGCCTAGCCAAGAACTTACTTTTTTTTAGATAGAGTCTCGCTCTGTTGCCAAAGCTGGAATGCAGTGGCACTATCTTGGCTCACTGCAGCCTCCACCTCATGGGTTCAAGCAATTCTTGTGCCTCAGCCTCTCGAGTAGCTGGGACTATAGGCATGCACCACCATGCCCAGCTAATTTTCATATTATTTTTAGTAGAGATAAAGTTTTGACATATTGGCCAGACTGGTATCAAAACCCCTGACCTCAGGTGATCTGCCATCCTCCTTGGCCTCTGAAAATGCTTCGATTACAGGCATAAGCCACCACACCTGGCCAGAACTGACATTTTTAAAGCCTGTTTAGGTTATAGGAATGTGTAGTCAGAGTTAAGAACCACAGATCTAGAGAGTTCCAAGTTCCTATTTTGCTAATAGGAGCTAAAATATTTTGAGTTTATGATATGTTTTTCTACTGAACAACACAGTTGCTTTCATCAAATGTAAAAGGCTACATTTAAATAAATCAAATATTATCAAATAAATAAAAATAAATTTAAATCTGAAGAAGAGTGCCCTAAAAATATTTAAAGACCACATTTGAATAAACATTCTGGTCTTTTATAATCATATTGGAACATTAATAAAGAAGTAATGCTGGAGGACACAGTTGATCTACAAAAAAACTGAAGCTCTAAGAAGTTACATGATTTGTCCAGAGAAATAAAGCCAGTGCAGAGTCCAGTCTCAAATTTATTTTTCCTTTCTGCCACCCTTTCTCTATTGTAAGTCTAGTTGTTTTTGCATGAATGTGGTACACACATTCCTTTTAAAAAACAGTTTTAAAGGTGTTGGGAGAACTGCAATTCAACACTGCACATTATTGTAGGTTATATATGTTTAATATTTTAAAACATGTTCATAAAGTCAAAGTAATCAGTGGTGTAAGGTAAAATTTATTCTTTGCTCGGACCAGGATAAACAGTTAATTGACTTCCAAATTTTGGTAAAACTTAAGTAATATTAATTTTCTTAAACTTGTAATTTATTCTATTTGTTTAATATTAAAGGCTTAAATAACACAAATGTCATCACGTGTTACACTGTACTAACCTGCTATGTTTTACATCATTGAATTTGGAGCTATATTTCTAACAGTAATAATAACTGCCACTTATTAAATGCCTAATATATGCAATGCATTGTACTATTTTACTTATATGGCCTTTAGGTTTATTAAATTTCATAGAGAAGTAAACGGAGGCTCAGATAACTTTTTTTTTAACAGGGTCTCACGTTGTCGTCCAGGCTGGAGCATAGTGGTGCAATCACTGTTCAATGTAGCCTTCATCTCCCAGGCTCGAATTATCCTCCCAAGAGCCTCCCAACAGCTGGAACTACAGGTGTGTGCCACCATGCCTGACTTTTTTTTTTTGAGACAGTTTTGTTCTTGTTGCCCAGGCTGGAGTGCAACGGTGTAATCTCGGCTCACAGCAACCTCTGCCTCCTGGGTTCAAGCAATTCCCCTGCCTCATCCTCCTGAGTAGCTGTGATTACAGGCATGGGCCACCATACCTGGCTAATTTTGCATTTTTAGTAGAGACAGGGTTTCTCCATGTTGGTCAGGCTGGTCTCGAACTCCTAACCTAAGGTGATCTGCCTGCCTCGGCCTCCCAGAGTGCTGAGATTGCAGGCATGAGCCACGTACTCAGCCTAATTTTTAAATTTTTAGTAGACACAGGGTCTCACTATGTTGCACAGAGTGGTCTTGAACTACTGGGCTCAAGCAATGTTCTCACTTTGGTCTCCAAAATGTTATTGGAATTACAGTTGTGAGCCACCACATCCAGCCATCTCAGAGAACTTAAAATATTCATGATTGTAGCCATTTAGTGGCAAAGTAAATTTCCAATTCAGATCAGTTTTGTTCCAAAGGGGATGCCTGATCCACAAACATATTTTACCTTATGACGATTAGAAACCTATGTTCAATTTTATTGAATGTAAAACCAATTCAAATAAAAACTTTTAGGTAAAACTGATTTAAACTATAATTTAGGTTAAAATAAAACAATTGCCTGTGAAAACACTGATACTGTTAACATGAACAGAGATGAACACAAGTTAAAACTGAATAATGCTGAGTAATGCTATTACAGAACTTACTTGTTAGTCTGGGTGACAGAGAAAGATGACACAACATTTGGAAGTACTACACTTGCATCTCAATACTGTTCTCTGCTCTATATCAGACAGTTAGCACCAGGAAATATATAATTAGAGAGAAAAAGGAATAGAGAAAATTTCAATAAATCCAAATAATTCAAATGATTATAACTGGAATACAAATGAGGTTATTATACATATTGATGGGTCAACCATCTTTAGATCTGAGAAAGAAACTATTGGCCTAAAGAAAAATTGTATCAGGAGCATAGAGTGTGTGGCAGGGTAACAGGTGTGCTGTGTCTAGAAAGAACTTCATCAGTGCCGGAACTGAAACACAGGCTATGCATCTTTCAGCTTGCAGGCTCACCAGTGGATGCTCAATGACTTTATGGTGTGTTCCTCAGAGATGTAACATCACAGAGAACATATGGATTTGAGAGGGAAATGGGGAAAGTAGTAAATGGTTGCTATATTTTAATGTTGCTTTAAAATTATATAATTTAAATAGCAATATTATAATTGTTATAGAGTAACTAGAAGTCACGTTATACTTTGATAAGAAATTTGTTTTAATGAAATAAAAGTGAAAGGATCTCAAAGCAAGGAAAAGCTTTTATATTTTTTTCCTCCATAAATATTTGGCCCATATTTAGAAAACCATCAGCAAAAGTCCCAACCATTTTTGGAGATAATGTCAAGGATGATTAAAATTCATGTAAGGCTTTGCACAGCCTTACTAAGAAATATTAAGTAGGTCACAGTTGGGACTCAATGGTCCAGAACCTCTCAAGGGCTTAATGCAAGTTTTGTGTATCAAGAACCTAGCAGAGCAGCTACCCCCGGGAAAACGTTCATATCTGACTGGCGACAAAGCACATGCTTTCAGGAGGATGGGCAGTGGAGGGCCTGGCTGCAGTCAGGAAGTAGCAAGAAGGGATTTCTCTCCCATCAGAAGGTTGCACCAGAAGGATGTGGGATGGTGTGCTGATTTTAGAATGATGACCGAAGGGTAGATCACCAAAAGTAGAAGAGGAGCAGCTGCATCCTCCTTGTCATAGGGGCTAAACACTGGGAGGACTGAGCCTCTGTTTGGTGCTTCCTTCCACAGAGCATTCAGCTAGTCAGGCTCCTTAAAGAGGATGAGGATAAACACCTTAAAATTGAATCAGTAGGAAGAAAAATGCTTTGACACAGAGATTTCCTTCCTTCTCACCCATGGGAAAGTGCCTTGAGAAAGAGCTAAGAGATGAGGAGATGCCATTAGAAAATATGACTGAAGGCCGGGAGTGGTGGCTCATGCCTGTAATCCCAGCACTTGGGGAGGCTGAGGCAGGCAGATCACGAGGTCAAGAGATCAAGACCATCCTGGCCAGCATGGTGAAACTGCACCTCTACTACAAATATAAAAAAAAAAAAAATTAGCTGGGCGTGATGGTGCGTGCCTGTAGTCCCAGCTACTCGGGAGGCTGAAGCAGGAGAATCGCTTGAACCCAGAAGGTGGAGGTTGCAGTAAGCCAAGATCACACTACTGCACTCCAGCCTGGCAACAGTGAGACTCTGTCTAAAAAAATAAAGAAAGAAAATATGATTGAGGCAAATTCTTCCCCCATAAGGAGGAAAAGGAATCTGAAGCCTCCTAAGAGAATTCTCCACCATGTTTCCTGAGACAGAAGAGAAGACTATGATATACCTCCAGTGGGAGATAGCGAGAAATTCCAGTTCAAACGAGACAGCAATCTTCTTTCTAATGGATGGGCAGAAAAAATACAGCTTAAGACAGTAAAAATCAAGGCCCCGTGATGGCTCAGGGTAATCCTGGCAACAAAGAAAAAGAAACTCTTGGCATCTCAGGGAAGTAGCACCCGCATTTGCTGTGAGGAGTCACAAGGGCAGAAGTGGTATCACGGTGAGCACAGGTGAAAGATGGGGTCTAGAGATGATAGTAGAGATGGTGACAGGGTAGTGACAGACTCTGGCTCTTCTTAAAGTTGTCCCATTGCACAGCCTGGAAGGGACAGGTAGGAACTCCATTGCCAATTCCACCTTGGTCCTAGCCACCATCATCTCTTACCTGGATGACTACAGTTGCCTCCTAATTAGTCTCCCCGCTTCCCCTTTGTTCCTTCAGTGTTGAGTCAACATAACTTCCAGAGAGATCCTTTTTTTAAAAATGTTTTATATAGAAATAATTTTAGACTCATAAGAAAATTGCAAAAGAAAATACAGAGAAATTCTGCATATCCTTCTCCCAAGTCTCACCAATGAGAGCAAGTTACATAACCACAGTACATCACACAAGGAAACTGGCATTGGTACAATACTTTAACAAAACTAGAAACCTTATTAGAAGTCTACCACTTTTTTCATGTACTCACTTACATATATACACATATTTTTTATATGAAATGTTATCACACACATAGATTTGTGCAATGATCATTACAATCAGTATACAAAACTGGGTTGGACACGCAGGCTCTCACCTGTAACTCCTGGATTTTGGGAGGCCAAGGCAGGAGGACTGCTTGAGCCCACAAGTTTGAGGCAAGCCTAGGCAACATAGTGAGATCCCATGTCTACAAAAGTTAAAAAAAATTTTTTTAAATAAGCCAGGTATGGTGGTGCACACCTGTGGTCTGAGCTATTTGAGAGGCTGAGTCCAGAGGATTGCTTGAGCCTGGGAGGTCAAGGCTACAGTGTGCTAGATAGCACATTGTTTTCTTTTACAAACAAAAGGAAAAAAACAAAATGGATACAGAACTGTTCCATCACCACAAGGAAACTTCCTATGCCATTCATTTACAGGTATACCCTTCCCCAACCCTAAATCCTAACAACCACTGATCTGTTCTCCATCACTATGATTTTTTTCATTTTGAACATGTTATATAAGTGGAAACTACAGTATAAAACCTTTTTGAATTGGCTTTTTTTTTCAGTTAGCATAATGTCCTTGAGATCCATGCAAGCTGTTAAATGTATTCAATATTTCTTTATTTTATTTTTTTTTTTGAGACAGAGTCTTGCTCTATTGCCCACGCTGAGTACCGTGGTGTGATCATGGCTCATACAGCCTTGAACTCCAAGGCTCAAGAGATCCTCCCACCTCAGCCTCCCAAGTAGCTGGAACTACAGGTATATACCACCACACCAAACTAATTCTTTTTCCTAGTAGAGATGGAGTCTCACCATGTTGCCCAAGCTAATCTCAAACTCTTAGGCTCAAGCAATCCTCCTGCCTTGCCCTCCCAAAGTGCTGTGAATACAGGTGTGAGTCACTGCACACAGCTCTTTTTATTCTCGAGTCGTTTTTCATCATAGTGATATACCAAAGTTTGTTTTTCCATTTACCCATTGCGCACTGAAAGACATTTGAGGTTATTTCTGATTTTGAACTCTTACAAATAAAACTGCTATGAACATGAATACATAAGATTTTGTGCAAACATACATTCTCATTTCTCTAGGATAAATAGCCAGCAATGTGATTGCAAAATCAAATGATATGTACATCGAACCTCATTGGAAATGGTCAAATATTTTCAGGATAATTTTAAATCAAAGGTCATGTTAAACCACCTCTTGTTCAAAACCCTCTAATGACTTCAGCATCTTACTGAAATCAAAAGCCAAAATCTGTCATTCAGTCATCCCAAAGACCCTACACAACCTAGCTGTTTCCGCTCTAGCTTCATCTGTTCTTCTGCTCCCTGATCATTCGTTTCTAGCCACACTGATCTCCTTTTTACTCCTCTCATCAACCAGGCCACTCCCAACTCAGGGCCCGTGCATTTTGTTTCTTCTGCCTGGAATGCTCATCCCTCAAAAGTCCGTGTGCCTTGCTTCCTCATCCTTAAGGCCCAATCTTTAAATTAAAGTAACTTTCCTGCTTTATTTTATCCAGAAAGGACACATTTAAAAGTCTTTCTCCAATATCTCCTGAGAGTATCCATTGGGGTTCATGGAGGAAAACCTTAAGGAGTATATGTGTCCCTGAATCCTGTCTCTCCTCAGGTTCTTCAGTTTCCTATCAGTTCACTGTCAGCCTCCACCAGTTTACCAACCAGCATCCCTCTGCATCTACCCCCTACCAAGTCAGACTGTATGTCTTGTCTCTTTCTGCAGGTTCCATTCTCTTCTTAGATGTTGGCTATCCTACAGAAAGCTCCTCCATGAGTTCCAGAAAATTCATAAATGTGTACTTTGACACACTTTTTAATTTTTGCATTGTAAGGATAGAAAGGCTGCTCTTTCTACTGCCTGTGCCCCAGGAGGAAAGCCAGGGTCTTTGGTATCCCAGTGTGTGCTGAACGAGGTTCTATGATCACTGGCCCTGACATGTTTCTTTGACTTTGCCTTCGCAGGTCCTCATATGCCCAGGACTGCCAATGGCTCCTGAGCTAATCATGAAAATGGCAAGAATTAGATCAGAAGACACAAACTGCCTCCCATACACAGAATTGGGAATTAAATTGTGCTGTCAATCAGATCCTGCAAGGACAAGCAGTAGGCATCCCTGAGGCCTTCCAATGGCAATTTTTCCAGTTACTGTGTTGAAACAATTTTTTTCTATAATCTTCATGGATATGCTGACCAATAACCTTGGCTCCTTGTAGGACCCAAACTCTTGCCACAGGGCTTAGGTCTTATAACCCATCTAAGCCCCTCTCCCAGGGTCTTGCTGTCATCCTCCAGTCAGTAGCTGCCATGCTGCTGTAAAGAAACAGGTGCTTATGCTGTGGATAAGCTATGCCTGACTTTGCCCTCTGTGCTCCACCTGGAACCCCCAATGTACTTCACCTGTGGCAGAGGCTTCCGGTACGATGAACTGCCTTCACGATACCCATTCTTGGGATAGGTCTGTGGATTGCTCTGATAACCTGTGATACGTTTGGCTGTGTCTTCACCCAAATCTCATCTTGAATTGTAGCTCCTATAATCCCCACGTGTCATGGGAGGGACCCAGTGGGAGGCAAGTGAATCATGGGGGTGAGTTTTTTCCCATGCTGTTCTCATGATAGTGAATAAGTCTCATGAGATCTGATGGTTCCATAAAGGGCAGTTCCCCTGCACATACTTTCTTGCAGCTGCCATGTAAGACGTGCCTTTGTTCCTCCTTTGCCTTCCACCATGACTGTGAGGCCTCCCAGCCATGTGAAACTGTCAGTCCATTAAACCTCTTTTTTCTTTATAAATTACCCAGCCTCAGGTATTTCTATAGCAGTGTGAGAACTAATGCACCCTTATAGCAGTCAACTGTCACAGCCTCACTTGGTCTGGATTCATTCTCCCTCCTTGTTTCTACCTGAGCCCTGTACTGAGGTATGGGTAATGTTCTCTACTGAGCACCATTAACAAGCAGAAATGAGATTTGATTAGCAATCATTGCCTTATTCAAGAATTTCTCCCCAGAGGTAAAGCTGGCCCTAGACCCACCACTATCTCCTGTAGTTAATGTAACTAGTGCTACTGGTTTACTTTCTTTTTTTTTTTTTTTTTTTAATTTTTTATTGGATTATAGGTTTTGGGGTACATGAGCAGAGCATGCAAGACAGTTGCGTAGGTACACACATGGCAGTGTGCTTTGCTTTTCTTCTCCCCTTCACCCACATTTGGCATTTCTCCCCAGGCTATCCCTCCCCACCTCCCCCTCCCACTGGCCCTCCCCTTTTCCCCCCAATAGACCCCAGTGTTTAGTACTCCCCTTTCTGTGTCCATGTGTTCTCATTTTTCATCACCCACCTATGAGTGAGAATATGCGGTGTTTCATTTTCTGTTCCTGTGTCAGTTTGCTGAGGATGATGTTCTCCAGATTCATCCATGTCCCTACAAACGACACGAACTCATCATTTCTGATTGCTGCATAATATTCCATGGTGTATATGTGCCACATTTTTCCAATCCAGTCTATTATCAGTGGGCATTTGGGTTGATTCCAGGTCTTTGCTATTGTAAACAGTACTGCAATGAACATTCGTGTACATGTGTCCTTATAGTAGAACGATTTATAGTCTTTTGGATATATACCCAGTAATGGGATTGCTGGGTCAAATGGAATTTCTATTTCTAAGGCCTTGAGGAATCGCCACACTGTCTTCCACAATGGTTGAACTAATTTACACTCCCACCAACAGTGTAAAAGTGTTCCTTTTTCTCCACATCCTCTCCAGCATCTGTTGTCTCCAGATTTTTTAATGATCGCCATTCTAACTGGCGTGAGATGGTATCTCAATGTGGTTTTGATTTGCATCTCTCTGATGACCAGTGACGATGAGCATTTTTTCATATGATTGTTGGCCTCATATATGTCTTCTTTCGTAAAGTATCTGTTCATATCCTTTGCCCACTTTTGAATGGGCTTGTTTGTTTTTTTCCTGTAAATCTGCTTGAGTTGTTTGTAAATTCTGGATATCAGCCCTTTGTCAGATGGGTAGACTGCGAAAATTTTTTCCCATTCTGTTGGTTGCCGATCCACTCTAGTGACTGTTTCTTTTGCCGTGCAGAAGCTGTGGAGTTTCATTAGGTCCCATTTGTCTATTTTGGCTTTTGTTGCCAATGCTCTTGGTGTTTTGTTCATGAAGTCCTTGCCTACTCCTATGTCCTGGATAGTTTTGCCTAGATTTCCTTCTAGGGTTTTTATGGTGCCAGGTCTTATGTTTAAGTCTTTAATCCATCTGGAGTTAATTTTAGTGTAAGGTGTCAGGAAGGGGTCCAGTTTCTGCTTTCTGCACATGGCTAGCCAGTTTTCCCAACACCATTTGTTAAACATGGAATCCTTGCCCCATTGCTTATTTTTGTCAGGTTTATCAAAGATTGTATAGTTGTATGTATGTTGTGTTGCCTCCGGTGCCTCTGTTTTGTTCCATTGGTCTATATCTCTGTTTTGGTACCAGTACCATGCTGTTTTGATTACTGTAGCCTTGTAGTATAGTTTGAAATCCGGTAGTGTGATGCCCCCCGCTGTGTTCTTTTTGCTTAGAATTGACTTGGCTATGCGGGCTCTCTTTTGGTTCCATATGAAGTTCATGGTGGTTTTTTCCAGTTCTGTGAAGAAAGTCAATGGTAGCTTGATGGGGATAGCGTTGATTCTGTAAATTACTTTGGGCAGTATAGCCATTTTCACGATATTAATTCTTCCTAACCATGAACATGGAATGTTTCTCCATCTGTTTGTGTCCTCTCTGATTTCGTTGAGCAGTGGTTTGTAGTTCTCCTTGAAGAGGTCCCTTACGTTCCTTGTGAGTTGTATTCCAAGGTATTTTATTCTTTTTGTAGCAATTGCGAATGGCAGTTCGCTCTTGATTTGGCTTTCTTTAAGTCTGTTATTGGTGTAGACGAATGCTTGTGATTTTTGCACATTGATTTTATATCCTGAGACTTTGCTGAAGTTGTTTATCAGTTTCAGGAGTTTTTGGGCTGAGGCGATGGGGTCTTCTAGGTATACTATCATGTCGTCTGCAAATAGAGACAATTTGGCTTCCACCTTTCCTATTTGAATACCCTTTATTTCTTTTTCTTGCCTGATTGCTCTGGCTAGAACTTCCAGTACTATATTGAATAGGAGTGGTGAGAGAGGGCATCCTTGTCTAGTACCAGATTTCAAAGGGAATGCTTCCAGTTTTTGCCCATTCAGTATGATATTGGCTGTTGGTTTGTCATAAATAGCTTTTATTACTTTGAGATACGTTCCATCGATACCGAGTTTATTGAGGGTTTTTAGCATAAAGGGCTGTTGAATTTTGTCAAATGCCTTCTCTGCGTCAATTGAGATAATCATGTGGTTTTTATTTTTGGTTCTGTTTATGTGGTGAATTATGTTGATAGACTTGCGTATGTTGAACCAGCCTTGCATCCCTGGGATGAATCCTACTTGATCATGATGAATAAGTTTTTTGATTTGCTGTTGCAATCGGCTTGCCAATATTTTATTGAAGATTTTTGCATCTATGTTCATCATGGATATTGGCCTGAAGTTTTCTTTTCTCGTTGGGTCTCTGCCGGGTTTTGGTATCAGGATGATGTTGGTCTCATAAAATGATTTGGGAAGGATTCCCTCTTTTTGGATTGTTTGAAATAGTTTTAGAAGGAATGGTACCAGCTCCTCCTTGTGTGTCTGGTAGAATTCGGCTGTGAACCCATCTGGACCTGGGCTTTTTTTGTGAGGTAGGCTCTTAATTGCTGCCTCAACTTCAGACCTTGTTATTGGTCTATTCATAGTTCCAGCTTCCTCCTGGTTTAGGCTTGGGAGGACACAGGAGTCCAGGAATTTATCCATTTCTTCCAGGTTTACTAGTTTACGTGCATAGAGTTGTTTGTAATATTCTCTGATGATGGTTTGAATTTCTGTGGAATCTGTGGTGATTTCCCCTTTATCATTTTTTATTGCATCTATTTGGTTGTTCTCTCTTTTCTTTTTAATCAATCTGGCTAGTGGTCTGTCTATTTTGTTGATCTTTTCAAAAAACCAGCTCTTGGATTTATTGATTTTTTGAAGGGTTTTTCGTGTCTCAATCTCCTTCAGCTCAGCTCTGATCTTAGTAATTTCTTGTCTTCTGCTGGGTTTTGAGTTTTTTTGATCTTGCTCCTCTAGCTCTTTCAATTTTGACGATAGGGTGTCAATTTTGGATCTCTCCATTCTCCTCATATGGGCACTTATTGCTATATACTTTCCTCTAGAGACTGCTTTAAATGTGTCCCAGAGGTTCTGGCACGTTGTGTCTTCATTCTCATTGGTTTCGAAGAACTTCTTTATTTCTGCCTTCATTTCGTTGTTTACCCAGTCAACATTCAAGAGCCAGTTGTTCAGTTTCCATGAAGCTGTGCGGTTCTGGGTCTGTTTCTGAATTCTGAGTTCTAACTTGATTGCACTATGGTCTGAGAGGCTGTTTGTTATGATTTCAGTTGTTTTGCATTTGTTGAGCAGTGCTTTACTTCCAATTATGTGGTCAATTTTAGAGTAGGTGTGTTGTGGTGCTGAGAAGAATGTGTATTCTGTGGATTTGGGGTGGAGAGTTCTGTAAATGTCCACCAGGTTTGCTTGCTCCAGGTCTGAGTTCAAGCCCTGGGTATCCTTGTTGATTTTCTGTCTGGTTGATCTGTCTAGTATTGACAGTGGAGTGTTAAAGTCTCCCACTATTATTGTGTGGGAGTCTAAGTCCTTCTGTAAGTCATTAAGAACTTGCCTTATGTATCTGGGTGCTCCTGTGTTGGGTCCATATATGTTTAGGATCGTTAGCTCTTCTTGTTGTATCGATCCTTTTACCATTATGTAATGGCCTTCTTTGTCTCTTTTGATCTTTGTTGCTTTAAAGTCTATTTTATCAGAGATGAGAATTGCAACGCCTGCTTTTTTTTGCTACTGGTTTACTTTCATATTAATGTTCATTTACCAGAAGGAAAGAAGTTCTATACATTCCATAGTACACTGTGCTTCTTGTCATATTTTAAAATACAACACTAATATATTTTTGTTACTAGTTTTGCCTAAAGAATAAATGTGTTTAAAACTCAAACTAACTATGGCCACCTTTATATTAGAAGGGAAAGTCAAAATTACTGTCATTGAGGAAAAAGCCACTGCCAGTTCTGCTATACTGGTAAAGAATCAATGGCCATTTTATTTAGCAAGGTATTAACCAATTTTAGACAAAGGCAGGCATGAAGCCAAATAAGGAGTTGTCAGCTAAACAATCATGCATAAAATGTGAGAAAACCTGTATTTAAAGTGTAGCTAGAACTAGAGTAGGGTGAAGCTGCAAGAGACTGGAGCTTGCTACAAGGGTGACCTATGAGAATTCTGTGATGGGATGGCTGGAGGACATTTAGAAATAGAAAATCTAAATTCAGTTTGAGGTTGTTTTGTGGTGAGGTAACTGCAAACTGATCCCTGTTACCCCCAAGCATTCAATAAACTCTGTTATACCTAAAAATGCCTGTATGTGCAATCTGCAGGGTGGGGAGAGGGAAGCCAGGTATGGGTCACTATGGAGGAGAGGGAAGCAAATGGCAAGGGAGATCACCACTTCAACGGGAACTGAAAGTCAAAGCCAGAGAGACTGAGAGAATATTACCTCTGAGGAATTTGTAAAAAAAAATCTTTGGTGGCCTGAATGCCCCACTGGATGTAGAATAGAGGGTTTTGCCAGTGTTTGGTGAATCCAAATCGAGACGGGCTTGTAAGCCTTACCTGGGATATATTTTTGCATGTGAATGGCTACCCCTTCCAGAGGAGTGGTTGTGGTATAAGTTAATGTCATGGTGACACAAAGATGTGAAGGGGTTAAAATACTGCTGCAAAGAACAGCTCTGGCAGACTGAAGAATAAGTCAGGAAGCTGTTTTTAGAATCAAGAGAGTTCTAAGTTAACCAGCCATAATACATTCTGTATTCGAAGTTAAGTGTCATGAAACAAGAAGAAGATAGCTTGGCAGTTTTCTGGTTCCAAGATTTCAAAAACATTCCCATGATAAAGGAACAAATAATTAGAATGTGTCACGGCATTTTCCAGACACTCTTCTGAAGACCTGCTCCAACGGCAACAGGAAGCTTCTCTGAGAGGGAATGTCGTACAGTGGTTACAAGTGCAGGCTCGGGAACCAGTTTGCCCGAGTCCAAGTGCTAGCTCAGCCATTTGCCAGCTGCATGCTCCTGGGCATGTTGCTTATATTTGCTGTGATTCCATTTGCTTATCTATAAAATGTGAGCAATAATAAACAGTTAGAAATTCACAGCACTTTTGGGAAGATGATATGAATTAATGCATGGGAAGCATTTAGGCACCCAGCACCCAGGAAACACTCGGTATGAGTCAGTGTTCTTTTCATGAAAGAGCTATAAGCTCACTGAAAGTGCCCTAAAGCACTGCCCCAAGAACCAAGAATCACACTCCCACACTTAGGGAGAACGCTGAAGGTCACAGTTTTCACGGTTTTGGAGTCTTCCATGGAGGTGAGAATCAACACAGAACAACTTTTAGTGTTTCTGCCTCATCCTTATTAGCCTCCGAAAATACAGAAAACTCCACTAGTTTAACAACTGCACATGCTATAATACAATTTAGGTCAGAAAAATATACTCTGTTCCCTTAATGAAGACCCAGAGGTTACAGCCAAGGAAGGCAATCAGCTGCTTCAGAACATTTGCTTCAAAGACGCACCTATGAATGCATGGGAAGCAGTCATGATGGTGGCAGATGAGCTAAACAGACAAGGGTTTTCTCTACATAGAGATTTTCACGAACAGTTGATGAAATGACAGTACAGCAGGTAACAGGTCCAATTATGTCAAAAAGGGAAATTAATGCTGTTCCTCAGACATACAGTGTTAAGAGCAGTGATTTCTTTTTGTGAATTCTTATACATATTTTTTAACTTTGATTTTGAAATACCTTTGAACAAGGTAACAAATATTACCTTGTTCAAGATGGAAGTGTGAATCCAAACACAAGCATACACACCAATTATGGCTTTGTAAAACCAAGTAATAAAAATCCGCCACAAATTGCTAGGATTCATTTTTCAATAAAAACCAAATCCTTGCAAAACAAGAAAAATAATCAGTACTGACAAGAATACATTGCCTAACCTGTGTGCTACAAAATCTCAAACAGAAGTACAGTAGTTAAGTGGAAAAATAATGTTTATTTATCACCTTTATCATCTAAATGTGTCTAAATACTATGTTCCACATTCCCCAAAAACACCTACAAATTGGAGGAATTTTTAAGATCCTTTTATTTATGTTAGCTGAGGCAAGAACTGAGATTCAAAAGCAGTTCTGTCTGAGTTCAAAGCCTGTGTTGTGCCCACTACACTAATATCCCGAGACTCAGAGTCCTTAACCTTCCTCAGGAACTCGTTATAGCTTATGGCATTTTTTTCTTTAATGATGCTCACTCTCAAGAAATGTTTCCTAATATTTAATCTAAATCCCTCTCTTCTCTTCCAGTTTAAACAATTCCTTTTATTTATGTCCTTGATGGGGAGAGAGAACATTGGACAGTGTCCTCCTTAATAACAGCTCTTTAACAATTATTAAATTGCTTCTATTCCAGGCTAAATGCACCCAATTCCTTTAACCTTTTGTTAAAGGCCCAATTTTCCAACCTATTGATAATTGCATTTGCTCTCCTCTGGACCTTTTCCAAGCTCTGGATGTTGCTTCAAAATGCATATATATTACATATATATATATATATATAACATACACTCTTCTTATCATGAAAAGCCTATGCCAAATAAAGCTGAAATAATCCTTCCCTGTTCTTTCATATGAGAAAGACAAAAAAAGATTCTTAATTTTAATAAAAGCTTTATTTTGTTAGGATATTTGTTAGCAATTTACAATCCCTTACCATTACAGATTTCTTTTTATGACACTCTTTCCTAGTCCAGCTTGTGCCCAATGTAGTGTGTTTATTAGCAACAATTATAACTACCTTGAAATTACTCTCCAAAAGCATGCCAAGTGCTTTGATGCCTAGAGGGATAGCAGCCTGTGCTGATAGGGCTTGAGTTGTTGAACAAGAAAGTTTATGTAAGGCCTCAACACCAAGGATCCTGGCAGTAGCTAGGAGAAACAGAGCATTATGACAGAGCATGCATGTGACAGCATCAGTATCTTCTTACAGCAGGGGCATGTAAGGAATAGATAGCATAGTAAGGGATTAGGTTGTCTTGTTTTTCTGATGTTGTATCCCTGTCACTTCTCTTTGCATTTGTGCCCAAGTAACTTGCTCCACTTTCTCAATTTATGTCCATATTGCTTCTTGTATTGCTCTTTTAATTCACTCCAGACTGAACTTGATCTCTATCTTCTTTAACGTTAGCAATCCCAAAGAAAGTTGCAGGAAGGCAGTTAAGAATACCCAGGTCCAATAAAGCCTTAAAGGGAGCTCTCTCTTCACTAGTCAACAAAACATTCATTCAGTGAAATGAAGCAGGTCAGAACCTACTTCCTATAGACATCACTGGAAAGAAACTGTGTTCCTGTCCCATGTGAAAAGATACATATATATATATATATATATATATTTTGAGTCAGGAGCTTGCCCTGTCACCCAGGTAGGAACTCAGTGACACAATCATAGCTCAGTACATCCTCGAAGTCCTGAACTCAAGTGATCCTCCAACCTCAGCCTTCTGAGTAGCTAGGATTACAAATTCACACCACCACACGCTGCTAATTTTTAAATTTTTTTATAGATATGAGGTCTTGCTACATTATCCAGGCTGGTTGCAAACTCCTGGCCTAATGCAACCCTCCCATCTTGACCTCCCAAAGCACAGGGATTACAAGAATGAGCCCCTGCACCTAATCCATGTGAGATCCTAACCTCACCCAACTCATCTTTTGCTACGGGGTAGATACTAAGACTTCAATTGCTCATGCATGCAAAAGAACTGCTTGATCCTGTACTTCCCTAACCCACAACTACTGTGATGAGTGCTGCCGTGAAATGTCTCTGGGACTCTTTGAAAATCTCCATATTCATAGGAGAACAAAGAAAGGAACAGCAAAAATAGCTGTGAATACATTCTCCATTCTTGGGCAGGACCAGTCTATATATGTGATTTTCAGGCAGGCACTTCCTGCCTGAAAATGTCCTCTTGAATGCTAGCAGAAATAGCTGTGAATACATTCTCCATTCTTGGGCAGGACAGCATATGTGATTTTCAAGCAGGCACTTCCTGCCTGAAAATGTCCTCTTGAATGTTAGAAACAAGTGGAAAAGGAGGAAATTAGAGTTTGGAAAAGTAAAGAGATTGGTGAAGCAGGAATATATTTTTTATACTACAGTCATGGAAAAGGTAAGGGAAATAGTATCAGGTATGATCAGGCTTGTCTGTATATAACAGAAATTCCAAATATGTGGTTTACACAAGACAGGTTTGTTTCCTCCTCAGATAAAGAAAGTGGAGATGTAAGCATTTGTTATGAATGTCTGTATCCCTCCAAAATGTAAAAGTTGAAATCCTAACCCCCAATGTGATGGTACTTGGAAGTGGAGCCTTAGAGAAGTAGTTAGGTCAGAAGGGTACAGCCCTTATGAATGAGATTAGTGCCCTTATAAAAGAAACCCCAGAGAACTCTCCTTCTACTGTTAGGATACAGGGCAAACACGGTCATCACATCTAAGAAGTGGGAAACGGCCTTCACTGGACACCAAATCTGCCAGCATCTTGATCTTGGACTTCTTAGCCTCCGGAACTGTGAAAAGTAATTTTCTTTTGCTTAAACCTCCCAGTCTAGCCTGAACTGACTAAAACACATATATGCTGCTATAGCAGGTCCAAAGTCATCAGGAACTCTAGAGGCTATCTTTCTACATAGTTTCTATCTACAAGGACTAAGGTGCCTATAGTGCTTCAGGTATTACTTTCCAGGCAAAAAGAGGAGGAAGAAGGGAAGGGCCAAAAAGTTTCCCCTCTCAGCTGTGTCACTCTGCTTCACATAGCCTTCCTGAAAGCCCACCCAAGGACTTCTACCTAATCTCATTGACCACCCATGGGAAGCTAGGAAATGAGTGTTTATCTGGGCACATTTCCAACCGGAAAAAATCAGGTTTGTAGGAGTAAATGGAGAATGGATATTGAGTAGGCAACTAGCAGCTTCTATGCTAAAAGCTAAGATAAAATATTTTCGGTCTTGGCTTTTAAATCCGGCATGTTTTTTGAAAGTAGGAAAGGAATGCAGTTTTTTAAAGTAGTAAGGGAATGTACTACTATTTCCCGAATTTGACACTTCTCCCATGGGAGTAGAGATACATGAATGAAAATGAAACAGAATATTTAAATTAGCTGCATGGAAATTTATCACTCACATCTTCTAAATTATTTTAAAGTTTAAAATGAAAGAAAATTTTGATTACACGGGGAAAAGAACAACTTTATTGTATCAGAGGGAGCTATTCAAACTGAAATGTAGAGCTTTGTTTTGAAAACAAAAACCATCCATTAGAGGGGGAGTTAGTTCAACAAAAGAAAGAATGAAACCAGTAAACATCTGCAATTTCACATGATGAAGGAAACAAAATAGAAAGCTCAGTTATTTTCAGCAACAGACAAAAGAAAAAGTGAAAGCAGAAGTGGGCCTAAGACTTGTCACTCTTGCTGCCACAGGGCATACCACTCATCCATTCTGTGTGGACACATCTGGTGGAAAGGGAGACCCTCCATATTTCACTCAGTTCTGCTTATGCTTCCTGAGATCCTCCAAAGAAAAATTATGTTATGTGTTTTGACAAGGGGCTTTCTTTTTTGCAAAGGTATAGAATAGTCTTGCAAAGGAAGATAGCACATATTAAGAGATCGTGTTTATGATGAAGAATAAAAGCCCTTCAACTTAAGGCTATACCAGGAAAGTAGGGATATGTACGGTAGCCTTAATAAATCTGGATTGAACTTTATAATCAGGAACTAAGGACTCTACTTGAGACTTACTGTTCTGCAAATGACACCAAAACTACACATCAACGTCTTATATCTGGTCTGAGGAAAACCTGGCATCAGGCAAGAGACAGGCATCAACAGGAAGGGCAAAGACCTGCTCTTATTTCCTTGTTACCTTTTCACCGCAATAATGAACTAAAGTTCCATTAAGTGTTCTACAACTGTGTGGTTATGTTTGGGAAGCAATGGCATACACAAAGCCTTCTCAAAGTTATAATGCATTCAGCAACAAAAAACTTTAAGTATTCTTGCTGAGATGATCCTCCAGATCATGTGCATATGGGCAGAAAGCATGAGCTTTGGAGTCAGAAATACTTGTTTGGGAATTAAGACCCATGATTCACTGGGCAAGAGTAACATGGGAAAACAATTATCTTTTTCGCATGCAAAACTGGGGAACTAGTTCTTTACTATGGTGTTGCAATGATTCAATGAGATGATACAGAGCAAGCACCTGGCACTTAGTAGGTAATCAACAAGTGTTAGAATCTCTCCCTCACTCCCACCTCCCCAGCCCTCTTTCCTACTCTCAACAATTCACTGTTTTGGATTTAGGTTCACATATTTAGCAAAATTTGATCATATTATTATGAGGTTAAAGGAGAATACCAATCATATCACAAACATGGAAAAACCTTTTACTCCTTCACAGTGTAACATTAGTCACAGACCTCCAAGAAACAGCTGGCCTGACATGATTTTAGGCAACGACTCTGGGATGGTGCAGAAGTATGTGAACACTACCAGCTTCAAAGCTCAGATCAGCTGAGCAGTCTCTCAGATATCATTCAGCAGTCTTCCTCCTATACGCAGTCCTTTGCTCCAGGATAGGAGACAACTCATGAAAATTGCCAGTTTCATTCATCAGCTCAAAGTTGAAGTTACGAGGTAAGGCCATTTTGGAATATTGAAAAAGAGATACAGGGAGAGACTGAAAGTAAACAGGAATTTTCCATACCAATGACTTAATATAGGAAATAGTGACAATCTTCTGGGAAAATTTGCTTAGAAATCATTTAATATATTTGGATATAGACACAGAAATACTGATGTTGTTGTTTTAAGAGCTTATATTTCAAAATGATATATAAAACCCTTAGATGCATCTGTTTTTTAATGCTTTTGAATTATTGAACAGGAAAGATACATGTTCTGTGTGAAATTCTCGTTTCTTCAATGCTCAGAAGTGAGTACTAGGAAAAGCTTCACATCTACATGACAAATTAATTGCTAAATTCTGTTTTTCAGACAATGGAGTTCTGTTGTTTACCTTTAAATACTTTATTTGTACTAATAAAGTTTTTTTAGAGTAAATGCAAGAGAAGGGTACAGAATTAAATAGCCAAATTCTGAAATAAGATTGAAGTACTCATTAAAATACTTTCTTGTTAATTCACATTTAATGACTGGGAAATTCTTTGCTTATTACTATGCTATGCAAATCAACATGCAGAAAAAGCATTAAAACAATTTAGAGCACTGCACCGCAATTCATAGTTATTTATTTTGACAATTCTAGTTGTTTCAATTATTCATTACAGTAGTTTATGGCAGAGTGTAAACGTGCTGCAGGTTTTTTTTGGGGGGGGCGTTGGTAAGTTTAAAAGTCTATGTACTGCAATACTTCAAGAGTGCTTTTTTCCTACCATTAAATGTTTTGTATAACCAGGAAAGAGACTGCTTTTTAAGAAAACTTTCGAGGTTATTTAGTGACACAGTAGAATAAATTATGTTCTACTCTTCACCTACTTCTGCAATGTGGAGATGTTAAAGAAAGGTAAAACTATTTTTTAAAGAAAATCTCTGAAAAAAATATTGTAAGCTTTGCGTAATGAAATTCTTGAGGTTAAGTTTGTAGTATTGCAAGGCATCTGTTTGAAGGAAACAGGAATGAAAACCACAGATTTCAAGTAATCGAAGAAAGATTTTAGGAAATACTAAATTTTCTCTTTAAAGTCTACTTATTGAACATAAACAATATAGACAGGAAGGCTTAAACCTATAAATATTGTTCTTTCTAAAAATGATATGAAGGGAAAGAATGTGAACAATAGACAATAAAGACAGAGATCAAAGATAATTAGATATCTCCAAAGACACCTGCACCTACCACACTCAAGAACAGGATTTATGGATGCTGCCTTCTGATGGGGGATGAGGAAGAGAGATGGAAGTTGAACTCCTCTCTACTTTTACTCAACCAGCAAAGGTTTTCAATAGTCCCTAGACACTGTGGTGCAGTGTTTCTGCACCTGTTCACACTTTAGGATACTAGATATTTCTTCAGCAAGAAGGCACTGACTCTTTAAAAAGCAACTTTATGTCTTCTATAAGAAAGCAACTTTATGTCTGCATTTTAGAAAGTATGGTATTTAATAGAAGGTTCATACCCTTCATATAACAAATACTGTAATGTGCCACTAGAAATGAACAGCAGGAAGGAAAAAGATTTTTCTTCCTGCTATATAGGCTAGAGGGCACTGTAGTATAATCTTAGTAGAGATGTCTTCAACCTTTCTATAACCCAGACTTTGGCATATCAGTTATTGAACAAATATTTCAAACCCCTGCATGGTGGTGCTGCCCTGCCCACTGGCCAAGAACTGCCTAGAAAAATGGAAGTAATGAAAGTATTAATGAGTCCAAATGGTAAGGAGTAAGGATCACAAATGAAAAAATCAGTTGATCTGAGAGTTGGCTGATGGTGTGTTCCATTATGAATTAAAACAATAAAGGTTAGAAATGTGTATGAAATTCTGGGAATTTATATTCTGAGACTGTGTCTAAAAGACATATCTAATTAGGAAGTTCATCATATGTTAGTTCCTTGCTTATGAAAGCCTCATTCCTTTAAAATAGAAAGCTTGTTAAAATGTAAGACAGGTTTTTGTTTGTCTTTTTAATGGTAAAGCAAAAAAGAGTTTAAAAGATGGGCTACTTCTGCGGTGCTGCAGTGTCCTCAGCAAAGGAGAGTTCACCATTCCGAGTCCTTAGAGTCAAGAAATGTTGCAGAGTCTCTATGTGTGTTGACCCTGAAAAAGCATTTGTGATACCTCACAAAGTGGACAGCATTTCGGTATTCAGTAAACATTTTCAAAATTCCAATACATATACAAATGGAGGCTCTTTTTGTTTCCTTTTTTCTTTAAACTCTAGTTGAAATTGCCCCATCCAGTTACCCATTACTATATGTTGAAGGAACACAAATGTGGCAAGTTACTTGGTTCTTGCATTGTAGAAATGTTCACTATAGGAAACCTCTGCTTCAAGCTCCACACTTCCATATGTGGATGTTTGTGTTTATGAGGTGTGAGTGTTTAGTGCCTAGATACAGAGATGATAGATGCCATGGAATTACATAGGTCAGTAGTTGTGCAAGGCAGACAGCCCTAGGAGAGGATACTGAGAGGGACTTTTCTTTGCTAAGATAATCTTAACTCTGTTGTTAGGAGTACACGGTTTATGAGAGCAAATGACAATTCAGGTATGATTGAAATAAAGTACTTTGTGTTTTCAATAGGAAACCATTGTTAAAAAAAAAAGTTTTTATGAGCAAGAGGAAAATAACTACACATCAACCCAAATTTATATAAGGGATTCAACCTTTAAAAAACCTTTCTCAAATTTTCAGCTGATTAGAAGGTCTTATTATAGCTCTTATTAATTACATGTGTTATTATATAGTCATTTTAAAGTGACAGACTAAGTTTAGAATGCTCTTGGCAAATGCTCAATGAGAATTTCACAAGGATTTCTCAGGTTTTTAAATGATTTTTTCAACTTTTGCAAATTGTCCTAATAAAAGCCATAGTGTTTCTATTTCAACCACAATGTAATAGGAAAAATATATCCTTGCATATCTTTAAGACATTTTAGAGGAACATTTTCTGCACAAAATTTGAGAAGAGATGCTATTAGTAAGTTCTCGATATGTAAAACAAAAAAAGGGATGCATTAAAACATAAGAAAAAAGATGCTCAATTGAAAATCTGACTGGACTATCTAGGCATGAAAATATTAATAAAAATTTTAATTTCAAAGGTAAAACTTGTACCATTTAAAACTAAGGTAGAGCTGGGTATAATGGCTCATACCTAAAATCCCAGAACTTTGGGAGGCTGGGGTAGGAGAATTGCTCGAGTCCAGGCTTGAGGCCAGGAATTTAAGACCAGCCTTGGCAACATAGCAAGATCTCATCTCAAAAAAAAAAGTTAGCTGGGCATGGTGGTGCATGCTACTTCATGTAGCTGAGCCTGGGAAGTCAAGGCTGCAGTGAGCTGTGATTGCACCACTGCACTTAGCCTAGGCAACCGAGTGAGAACCTGTCTAAAAAAAAAAAATAAAATGAGGTAGAAAAGAAACCAGACATCCCATTTTCTCTAATTATTTCATACCTCTTCCTTATTACCCTCAGTACTGATGAAAGCAAGTTACCAATACACAGGATGTATGTAGTACAGCATCCTTGCCACAGAAGGCAGGATATTGGCCTCTCAAACATATGCACTCTGGGACTAAAGGAGCCAAGCTGTTGCTAGGTAAGGCCGGAACAGGAAGGTGCAAACATAGACTGCAAGTAACCAAAATGGAAGCAAGCAAGGGTAAATTACTTTGGTGTTTACTGAGCACCTACTAGACTGGACACTGTTAAGGGCTAGAAATCTATATTCTTAAGACATACTTTGTCTATAGAAAGCTCCTAGTTGACTTTTCTTTTTGGCATATTCTTTTAAAATAATTTTAAACCTTGAGAAAAATTTTGAAAATTATAGAAAAAGTTCCCATATACCTTTCCCCTAGCTAGCCTTAATGTCCATATCTCACATAACCTTCAAATCAATGATCAAAACTAAGGAATTGACCTTGGTGCAATTCTATCCATGAAACTACAAACTTTATTTGTTTCATCGGTTTTTCTACCACAGTCTTTCTGTTCCAGGATTCAATCCAGGATCCCACATTGCATTTAGTCATGTCTAATCACCTCCATTCTGGTACCGTTCCTCAGTCTTTCCTTGTCTTTCAAAATCTTGTCATTTTTGCTAGTTGACTTTAAAACAATCATGATGGAATGTATAAGTTCTATGAGAAAAGTACATTTTTACTAGTGGGGAGGAGAATTTTAAAGAAAGATGACATTTGAACTGGATCAGGGAAAATTAAGTAAGATTTTGCCAATTTAGTACTTTTATCTTATCTGTTCAATTCAACATTACTTACAGTAATAGAACATTAACCACTGGAAATACAGCCTTGAACAAGACAGAAATGGCCTCTACTCATATGTATTTTATGAATATTAAGCAAGCCATGATAGGTATATTAAGCATAATAAGGAAGAGATAAGAAGGACTGAGTAACATTCAGCAAATGAATCTCACCTTACCTAAAGGGCCAGAAGAGGTTCCCTGGAGGAAACGAAGGCAAGCTGAGATCTGTGTGGTGACCAGGGGTTAGTCAGGTAAACAGGGGAGCAAGAGTGTTCCTGGAAGAGGGGGGTCAGCATTCCAAAGACATGGGGTCAGCAGCACTTGCCATATTCCAGTAATTTCAAATGCTGTACCACTGAGACAGACGATAGAAGAGGGTAGTGTGAAGACTAGACGAGGTTGGAAAGAGAGGAACTGCCAGCTGCAAATATGATGAGAGACTTCAAATAACAACAAAGGAAGCAGATAAAACAAGTAGAAAAGTAAAACAGAAGGAGATTCCTACATCAATTGCACAACAAGTTCCATTCATTTTCTGAATTATTTGAGGGGAGGGTGGCTGGAAAAAGGTGTAGGGATCATGCCAATCTAAGAAGAAGATATGCAAAGTGACAAGAAGCGTTGGCTTGCCTTCCAAGATGACAGAGATTAGGGCATTAGCAAAATTGGGGTACCCAAAGTGAAAAAAAAATTAATAAAGGTATTATTTTTCCAAAGAAGCATCAGCATCATGGAAATTTAAAGAACTTTCTTAAACTTCCTTAAATTTATTTTAATGACTCCATATCATTTTTATGTTGAAGTACATCAAATGGAAGACATGATTTCCATTTTTATGGCTTCAAAATGTCCTAGTCTTGGCTGAAAATACAGATGCTGATGACGTTTCATCTCAAAACCAACAAGATGAGATGAATATGGGAGTGCAGAACACAGCTTGGCAGAAGGGCAGAAGACCAAGCAGGGTGTGGGTGGCAGGCCGGAAGCCAGTGAAGATCTGACGCAGGCCTTGTCAGAGAACAGCACAAAGTCAGGAAAGGCCCCGTCACAGAAATCAAGGAGGGAGAGAATTTCAAGAAGGAGGCATCCCTTTCCCCAGAGAGGTGAAAAAGGATGAGTTCTGAACATGATTCATGTAAAATCTGGCCCTAAACAGGTTAGCTGTCATGGGTGATCTTTGTTAGAATGGTTTCAGAATGGTAATGGGGTAGACACTGTATTAAAATAAGTTAAGGAACAAATAGGATCTGAAGAAACAGTGTTGCATATTGAACACCCTCTTCCAGAGAGCTTGTCTATGAGGAGTGAGATCAGAGTGTATGGTATACAGGATGTAGAAGACATTTTAATGGAGGATTTTATATTCCTAGACCAGGGGAAGGAGTGATATGGAGCCTTTTGCTGGAAGAGGTCTATATATCTTAAGGGATACTCTTTTGATGACGGTAGCTACAATGATTTTTAGCCATAAAAATGTCTTCATTGCAGATCTAAGAGTAGTGGAAGCAAGATGTCTGCCTGGAGAGTAACCACTTTGAACTTCTCATCTGAAAATAACCCTTGGATTTAAGAGGAGCAAGGGAAGCCTGAACTGCCACCAAGACTGCCTCAGACATAGTAACTCTTTCCCTCAATGGAGGAGCTTAGCCTTCACACTGCACCCAGCACTAAACGCCTCTTTCTTCCTTTTCAGCACATTCCTCAATATTTTTGTCATTATGCACTCTTTATGTTTGTGCTAATAAAATTTGCTACTTAAATTTTTCTTGCTGATTCACTCTGTTTTTAGTCTTTCTAAAAATCTCATTCCTTCTCTCTATCCTTGTTGTCATTCATTGTCTTTGTTTTATTATTTTGCCATGTTGGTACATTATGATGCATTAGCTCCTAGTGACATAAACTCCTAGTACTTTCCTCAACTCTTTCTCAAATGGCCTCTTTCATACCAGCCATCACACACTTCCAATGTTCTCTAGGAAGAATGAGAGAAGGTCATATGCCAAAGAGTGAGCAATGCAGGTGGAGCAGGGAGTTTGGGATGAATGCTAAATTCAGAATCGTTCAAACAAATAGGTTATTTACCTGTTCAAGACTGACAAGGGTTTTGAAAATCATTCCATATGCAAAACTAGTTTCAACCAATATTCTGTTTATAGAACATTTCAACAAAGATATTTTCATAATCAGGTCACATGGTCAGTTTAAGGCTTCCTCCCTGACCTTGCTGCCTTCACACTTTAGTCTGTTACTTCTTTCCTGCTTATAGCCAATTAGAATTTACCAAGTGGCTACAGAATGTGCTCATTGAGTCTTACAAGTAATTATATGAAAGCTGCTATAATGGAGGTAGAGACAGGGTGTGTGAGAACACGGTTTAAATGATCTTCTTCTAAAATATCGTTTGGCTCCTTTCCTTTCTCTTTAGCACCTCCCCTACCTTCTCTTTCTCTTTACCCTGGCTATTTCTCTTCTAATATATCTAAAATATCATCTTTAGTTAACAGGCTGAACACAATAAAAGAGTTCCAAGTTACAGCCATCATAACGTCAAATTTACTAAAAACTCAATCAAAGGCTTTTCATGCCATTTTGGAAAGCATCCAAAATATGTCATCCCCACAATTTAAGTTTTTTATCTCATCTAAGCAAATTATAATCAATCACAATATTCTTCTCTCTCTGGTCCGTGCATTTAATCAGTCTTCTTTTAATGGACTTTCAAGGTTGAAGAGCACTATCACTAGGATGACTACAAGGGCAGTACATGCGATTCCAGACACAGAAGCACATGAAATATGAATTGCCCTTGTTTGGAAGCAAGACGTAGACTCGCGACACATCTCTTCCTGGCATTCATTATTCTCCTCCCCTCTTTCTGGCCAGTTTAATGGCTACTTCATTGTTAGCCTTTCTCCCCAGTTCTCATTCTCTCTTTGCCTAAGTACAAAAGATGAAGCAGGGCTGAGGGTATATATCTATCTTCAGGGTCAGGCCATCCCTTTGATTTCTTTTCCTGGACTCTATAAAATGTAATTCCACATTTGGGTGGTGACCATGGGCTTGCAAAGTTCCCAGTTTACCCAGAGTCAGGGCCAGGAGCCAGGACACTGAATCTATGGTATGACCACCCAAACTGTATTGAAGCCAAAAGTCTGCAGCAGAGATCTTTAAGCAAGAGCTGCAGAATATGTCAGTCATACAACCTTTCCAGCTTAAGAACCTATGAAGTTGGGTCTGGGGGTGAAGGTAAGCACAGGTCCCTCCTATTTAGCACATCTTCTCTTAACCTCAAAAACATTTTGAGAACAAGGAAAAGAAAGAATGAGTTTGAAAATGAAACCCAGAAAACTTGAAGAGATTAAGAATCAAAAAATTAGAAATCAAAAACGTTTTCTTAGCTTGACTTTGTAGACCAGTGATTCTGAAACTATGTCCCTAGGAGTTCTTCAAAGGTGCTTCAAGGACTCAAAGGGTAGGTTCCCCAGGCCCTAGAATTCCACTTAACTAGAACAGCTCCACCTTTATCACTTTTACATACTGGATCTCCAGGTCAGACTTCGATTTGAAGGACAGGTTCTGTAACATAAAGAAAACATTTTTCAACCATTATTTAAACTGGTTTATACATACCTTCAGTTGTATAAACTGGTTTATAAAACCATTATTTAAACTTATTTATACATACCTTCATCTAGTCAATAAACATTTATTGAGCATCTACTACATGCCAAGCATTGTGCTAGTGGATGGAAACACAAAAATAAGTAATATATGGTTCCTACCCTCAACGGGTTCTTCCTGGAGATGGGTAGATAGCAAATGATGCAGAACTCAGAGTATAATGATTTATCAGGTGCTACAATGGGGGAGAATCCAAGAGTTTTAAGGTCACAGAAAATAGGTGCTTTAACATCTGGAAACTGGCTTTGAAACTCTGATTAAATATATCCACTGATGGGAAATTCTACAAAATGGTTGATTCTGCTTTTAACACTTAAAACTCTTAGAAACATTTTTTAATGGCTGAAATCTATGTTCTGAAGGCTTCAACCCATTGGCTCTTCTAGTTTCATTGCAAAGTATGCACAGAGTCAGTCCACTAACCCTTTCCACAAGATTACCTTTTAAGATTAGAGTTCAGTCATCATTCTTTTCCCCTGGCATTCTACTCTCTAGGCATAGAGCTTTTGTTTATAATTATTATATCATGGCTTCACATAACTAAGAAAAAAAGCAAGTGCATTTTGAGAGAAAGGTTTGAAGAAATGATTCCTTCTATGTGAGAACTTTATTTGGGATAATTATAAGAGCAGTCCTGGTGCTCTCGTGGAATTAAGAAAACAGTATGTAGATGGAATCAAAGATAATAAAATGTGACCACAGACCATTACAGCTCATTCTTCTTCATTCATTATCATGCAAAATTGATGAAAATATAGAGGGTGTCCAAAAACATACAAGAAGATATGTAAAAATGGTTTACTGATGTTACACTGTTGGTATGTTCAATGAGTCATCCCTCATTAACAATGCATAGTTCAATCCACTGAGCAACACTGGAGTGAACACAATGTGTGACCAGCTGCCATCAATTCCTGGCACCAGCATCTGAGATATGTTGCCTACAATAACTATATCTCTGGTTTTCACTGAATAAACCTGCTTTTTTTTCTTTTCTTTCCTTTTTTTTTTTGGAGACAGAGTCTTGCTCTGTCACCCAGGCTGGAGTAGAGTGGTGCGATCTTGGCTTACTGCAACCTCCTCCTCCTGGGTTTAAGCAATTCTCCTGCCACAGCCTCCCAAGTAGCTGGGATTACAGGCACCCACCAATAACACCTGACTAATTTTTGTATTGTTTTAGTAGAGACATGGTTTCACCATGTTGGCGAGGCTGGTCTCAAACTCCTGACCTCAAGTGATCTGCCAGCCTCAGCCTCCCAAAGTGCTGGGATTATAGATGTGAGACACCAGGCCCAGCCATAAACCTGCATTTTTAGCTCACTCTAGAAGAAGTAATAAAGGAAAAGCAATCGCATTTTTTAAATAAAGTAATATTACCTATATCTCTAGATTTCATAGCCAGCATCTGTTTTTCAGCAAATATTACTTTGTAATGATTAAAACTTTTAAAAAATGATCATGTTTAAATAACATTTCAAAATGTTGGCATGCTTAATTTCATAAAACATATGAGTATTTCTTTTTTAACCCATAATTTCTATGTGCAGATTAAGAAGCTAATAATGGATTAAGAAGCTCTAAAGGCCAGTGTAAAATCTAACACACATATAACTTTATATCTATGAAAAAATATATCCATTAAAATGGTTTTAAGATGAATGTCCTAGATACAGGCTTCACATACAAAGTGTTTCACTTTCAATATAAAATTTAAATACCAAAGGTATTGAAGAAATATGGAAGCCTGTTTTCTTTAAAAAAAAAGTGTAGGTATTACTATGATATATCATGTATATTAAATGTGACTTTTATCTTCCTGGCAGCCTAGGCAAAAAGAAAAAACATGAAAAATACTTAATTATATTTGATACATGTCTGATAAGATAAAATACTAATATTATAGGAAAAACAAACATTTTTGTTACTATATTTAGAACAGACTTTATCAAGAAATATTAATAAGGGGAATTTAAATAACGTACATTTTAGCAATATGTCTGCAACAAAAATATGCAATAGAAGACTGAAAACTAATCCTAACAATGTTATGTATTACTTATATCTTCAATAAAATGTAAGGGAAGAGCATTAATGTCATTTAGTGAGGGTATTTTTGTGGGGGCTACAACTGAAGGAGCCAAGAAATATAGCTCTCTCATGAACTGTGATAATTAATTTATGAGCAGAACTTAATAGAAAAGACACGACTACTATTTCTTTTCTCTCCTCTTATATCCTTCCATCTATATCCTATAACAGTTGTGGCTGTTATAGGATATAGATGGAAGTTACCTCAAAGTTTAAACTCTAATGAAAAAACCCATGATGCAGGTACCACATGTTCATGCCCAAAAGAACTTCAAGTACCAAACGTGAAAGTGCAAAATTAACACTCCATTAGAGAAGCTGTAAAAGTGTCTACAGACATCACCTGGGTAAGAGGTTGCCACACAAGTCAGCCACCAGAGCATCTATGGCAAATTCGGCCTCAAAAAGCCGCTTTGTATCTGCTTTAGTACCTAAAGCAAATGCTTGTTTGAAAACCCCAAAATATCATACTGAATAATGCTGTTTCTCCATGGATTTCTTTACTCCAAAACTTCTCAGAGCTTGTAATTAGCTCACATGCAATGTGGACCTCCCAAAGTGTGCAGAAAATACGTGGTAAACGTATCGAATCACTCTGTCCCCATTTGTTGAAGCATTTTGCAAGATTAGTGTCTTATGGAATATAGTTTAGAAAATACCACCAGAGATGATACAAGCCTGAATATCTTCCCAACATGTATCACAACCTCAGAAAAAAAAAACAACAAAGAAACCTCAGTGATGTTCTAGCAAAACATCTGGTTTCAGCAGCAATAACACTGCAAAGATCTTCCAAGTGAAATTAACCTTAAAACATTCTCCCACACACGCAACCAAATGAACTAGGCTACAGGAAGGCATTGTTAGTCATTGTTTGAGAATTATTTTGTTATTTTTTCATACTTATTTTAAGCTGCTCTTTAAAATGATAATGTAACAATATGATCCGCTGTTTCCTGGAGCTGAAGATAGAAATGCAATGTCTACAGCCTAAAGAGGAATGCTTTTCTAGTCAATTATACCAGGAAGTCAATCAAGCCATAAATCTGAAAGGTCTAACTTAAGATAAATGAAAATAGAAGGGCATTTAATTATACTGTTTATATCATTTAATGTTGAAAATACTCTATTAGTAGATAATTCCTTTTCATTTCCATCATCAAAGAAGTATTCAAATACTGATTTTGAAGTATCATCACTAGCCTGTACTCAATAATGACAATAGCCAATAATTATTGCACTATGTGTAATAGTAGACTCTTGTGAAAGTCATTAAATTCTTATAACAATCCTATGAGATCAGAATTGCACTATCCCTTTTTAACCAATGAGGAATGTTCTATAGACTATAGAAGAATACTATAAGAAATAAGGAGACATTTTCTTTCTCTCTAAATTTCAACTACTTCCTTACTGTGCAAATAGCAAATTCTGGGAAGGTAATTGTTTTTAATTTTATCTAAGATCTCTAACTCAAAAGACTGCGGTAGGCACATAATCAATAATGCCAGCCCCAGTAATAAGAGAAATTCTTCCAGGTTTGCTACCTATTTTGCTGTTTAACAATACAGGTAAAGTTTATAAATACTCTTCAGTTGGGCATTTACATCTTTTTTTCATTCAGGTTGTCTAAAAAAACATGCAATGGATATGAATCATGCTACTGCAAATTTCACCTGCATCATCATGTTTTCTGCTTCATTTTGCCGATCATAACCATGATGCAGATATTACCATAATTAAAAACAGCCAAAACTTTGACTAGCACATCAGTAATGACTACAGTGGATTAGCCATTCCTGGTATGTTAGTTTCAATTCTACCTCATTCTCTGAAATTTTAAGACAGCTTAACAGAAAGAAATAAGCATTATTATAGGGATACACTTGAATCTACTTTAAACTACATAAAAAATGAAAAACTGGCCCTTAGCATTCCCCGTTCAGCATTTCCCTTGTGAGGGGTTTGATGGTTCAGAGTACATCAAGTTTTAAAGATCAAGAATCCAAAACCTGAAAACCAAAGTATCTGCATGTACCTTGGCAGAAGAAAAACAAATATCAAGATACTGCAGATGAGTCTAATCAGGGAGCTGAATTAAATCAGACTAAGCCAGGCATGGTGGTACATTCCTAGAGCCAGCTACCCCGGCTGAAGCAAGAGAATTGCTTGAGTCCAGCATGGGCAACACAGAGTAACCCCATTTCCTAAAAAAAAAAAAAAAAAAAAAAAAAAAAAAAACTAAACCCCAGAAAGCCACAAGTTTCTCTATTTTATGAGACATAAACCTTGTCTCTGGATGGCTCAGGTGTCTCCCAGTTTACCTGATCTTGAGGAAACTGACTTCATAAAATCACAGTCTTCGGCAGACAAAGACCACACATTGGACAGAAAGTCCAAAAGAAAACTTCGCAGACTGGAATCTTCCTTTTGAGATGCCCATTCTGACATGTTCCACGTGAAGAGTTTTAACTACTAAAAGGAATAAATATCCCAGAGAATTCACTAAGTGAGGAAAATGTTGCCATTTTCTTTCTAGTAAATGCCAACCTGTTTGGTAAATGCCTATTAATTGGAGTAACACCATGAGAGTTAGCCTGACTTAATTGCCTCTGTATCTTGGGGTAGTAGTGGAAAAGTCTGTAGGCTTCCCAGACAAAGCCATCTGGAGATGGGGGAGAGAGCTGTCTAGACAAAGAGTCAGCTAGCTTTAGAAAAGAAGAGTGTATCGTGACAAAGGCGAGTGAGAAGGAAACGGTGGAATCACACACAGAGTGTGTTCTCAGCAGGCATCAGACGTGGGTGGGAATCAAGCAGAGTGACAGAATGGACACTGCTGTCTGTTATCAGCCTGCAAATTCCAGACCTGGCAAAGATCTCCCAACTGTGCAGCTTCTGTATGTGAGGCTTTCCGTTGAGAAGAATGATATTAAACAGGGTGGGGCGTATGTCTTGCATGCTGCGTAATGAACTTGTGAGGCCTCAAGCCTGATTTTTCAGGATTGCTTTCAGGATTACTTCCTGCTGCTGCCTAAACAAATCTAATGAGTGACAGCCAGACACTGACTTAGACACTGGGGATGAAACCAGGAAGAAACTATAGTTTTCCCTTCAGGTTGCTAAGCACCTATTAACACTCAGTCAAAACTGGAAGCGAAGGGAGAGGAAGTGCGTTCAGAATATTCTTCTCACAGGAGTCCTTTGTGATCATGCCAGAAGGCACGTGGCAGGTCCTTGAAAGGGACTGGAGCACACGCTTTTGTTGGGAGCAAGGGCGGGTGGGCTACTGGCACTCTGGGCATATGCATGCATATATGTGTGTGCACACAAAGAATGGTGCATATTGTGGAACCTATGGGTCCTAAGTATGCCCACCTCTGCCCTAAATATAAAATGATTGTATCAGAAAACCTAATAAAAAGGAAAATGGTGAGTAATGTTTTTTAAAAATTTAAAATTAAATGACAAAAATTCCCACAGGCTATTTTAGGTTGTGGTCTTTGCAAATAACACAGGGGTATCTATACATGACCTCTCTAAGGCTAGAGTACAGCAGGGAAGCCAAGCCCTAAGGGGCTGAGATGTTCCTATCTGGAGAATCTGGGAGAAGAACCTGGTGTTCATGCTCCCCTCTGCCCACACACAGTTTATGCCTAATCAGGTTTAGGCATGCAGAGCTCAACTCTCCTGGGAAGTCGTGATTTTGTACCGACAACAGTCTCAGTACTTTGCCTTCCAGCAACCCCCTTCAGAAGTCACCAGTGTGCTGTAAAGTGCCTTTCATGTTTAAAAAAAGAAAAACCAAAAAAACCTCCAAAGAAACAGTATTAGAAGTATTGTTTTATAAAAAAGCAAAATGTATATACCATTACTTCAAAATCTCACATTCCAACAGGTTTCTGAGTTAAAAAAAAACAATTATTTAAATATTTTTTCTTCCATACTTTTTTCAAAAATGATACAGGAGCCACGGCCAGTAAAAACAGCCAAGAAAGTCTAGGAACTGAAGCCTCTAGTAGGAAATATATATATAGATACAAAACAAATTTATTGTACTATGCTTTTTTGCCAAGGATTAAAAGGCATTTACCCTACCTAGAGGCCTGATGTTCTTAAAAAAAAAAAATCACTTATATTTCCATCGCTTTGTTAAAATTAACTGTGTTCAGTATAAGATAATATAAAAATCATATAGCACTAAGAATATATTTTTATAAAATAAATCAGGATAGACTTTTTTGTTTGTCGGGTTAAGCTAGAAAATATTTGTTTCCTTACAAATGTTCCAAATTTTATTATATATTTTCAGGTGATCTCTAACACATTTCTCAGATTTACTAAATTTAATGTAAAAAGGGTTTTCTCAGTCTACCATAATCTTAAAATTGCATTCCATATAAAGAGTGTTTTAAGTTCTTCACTGCATGTTGTATCTATGCTTGTTTTTAAACCTTCTATACTTTTATAAGCATTGCCCTAATTTAGGATATGTTCACATGCTGCCACATTAATCAATAACAAGAACAAAAAAACTTAGTAACCAATAATCTCTATACTTGCCTAATACATTTATTTCAAATACAGTCCATCTTACAGAGCAAAGAAGGGTTCGTTTTCACATACTGTGAGGGTACTTCCCTTAATCCAGTAATGAACTGCTGATTAGCAGAGATAGGGAGAAAAAGCCTTATCAAAAAGTATCTATTCTTAATTGTTTATGGGAAAACTATGCCACAATGCGCATAAAGAATGAATTAGAGTTTATAACTGTGTATTTTTCATGATATTACAATTCATGTATGACATTAACTGATAAACAGAAGGTAAAGAAATAATTTCCTTTTATCACACACCAAGTGTAGTGGTTCATTTTTATCATTATTTATCCAACACCTAAAATATGCCAGAGGGGAAATTTACTGCATTAATTTCAATAACTAGACATTTAAAAAATCTTCCAAAAACACTTTTAAAACATTATTTTAATTTCTTCTGTTTTCTCAGCATCGTTCTCTTTAAACCAGATATTCTAGAGAACATTAAACTGCGCAAATTAAGTCATTTTATATAATATTCCCTCTAGTGTTTATAATTTTCAGAATAATTACGCTCCACAATCTATCTCTTTATATTTCTGAACCAAAACTACTAAGCCCTACTGTATCAGTCAGGGTTCTCCAAAGAATTAGAACAATTAAGAGATGTATAAACACACACACACACACACAGAGAAAGAGAGAGAGAGAGAGAGAGACAGACTGATAAGCAACTGGCTGACATACTTATGCAGAGGATGACAAGTCCCAAGATCTGTAAGGTGAGTTGGCAAGCTGCAGACCCAGAGAAGCCAATGATTCATCACAGTTTGAGTCCAAAAGTCTGCAATCCAGGAGAAGCAAGGGTGTAGTTCAAGTTTAAAGGCCTGCAGACTTGAGACCCAAGAAGAGCCAATGGAGTCCAAAGGTAGAAAAAAAAAGATGATGTTCTAGTTTGAAGGCAGTTAGCCAGGAGGAAATCTCTTTCACTTTGGAAGAGTCAACGTTTCTATTCTATTCAGGCCCTCAACTGATTGGATGAAGCTGATTAGAGAGGACCATCTTATAGTCGATCAATGCAAATGTTAACCTCATCCAAAACACTCTCATGAGAACACCAGAATAATGTGTGACCAGATTATCTCAGCATTCTGTGGGCAGGCAGGATGACATATAAAACTAACGATCACCCCAACCAATGATATTCCCAAATGTATTCCCTTTTGTTCTGTACTTCCCCCTAAGTCTTCCAGATACCAAAGTTTTAGAACATTAAAATAGTTTCAAACAACATGTATTTAAAAAAACATATCAACAGGAAGTTTTCTTTCCAGAAGAAAAATGATCCTTCTTTCTCACATTTACAATGGTTCCCTATTATTTATGTTAGCTGTCCCCGAGAAAGAGTAATGCCATCAAAATAAACTAAAAGAAAATGCTAAGCCTGAGTTCAAATACCAGTCTCCATTGGGCAACTTTCGCCAAAACTCCTAGAATATCGTTGATTCCTCAACGCTAAAAACATTTTATGAAAATATAAAATGAAAATGAAGAATACATGAAGAAAATATATTTTCATTTAAGATTTCTTTATGCCTTGAACTTACCTTAAAATAAACATGAAAAAAATTAATGCACAAGTACTGAACATGCATCATGAATGGTTCAGAAATGAGTGAGGCCAGAGGTCATTTGAGCTTCCATCCCACAAAGGGATGTCACTTTATAATCACCATGACTTTTTGCAGTTTCAGAAAAGCAGTTTTGTTAGGTTACCCCAGGCTTTAACAGGTATGAAAGAGTGGATTTATTATGGTCTAATAAGAGGGAAATCTATGTAAATACCAAATTACAATTTTTTAAGTGTAAGATATTGTTTGACCCAAGAACCAGGGACACATCTGCATGGGACCTGTCTTTCCTTCCTCAGGGTTGGGGAAAGAGGGAGGCTGTTCAGCTAAAAGCAGAGTTAGCAACTGGCAGCTTGCTTGGTGAGAACAGAACAGAGCTAAGATTATATCATATTCCTTAGGGAATCTGAACGAGATACCCCAAGAAACTGCCCTTCTCTACCTTGGGGATGTTTTATGTAAAGAGCAAGGTGATTCATTAATAATCAAAACATCTGCCCTCTGAGCAGTGCTGGGGGAAAACTGCAAATTCTTTCTCTGCAACTCCGTCTCCTTTTCTAGACTACAAAGGGACTTGTTCGCATTCATCATTACATCATTCTCCCTTGTTTTGGCTTACACAAATAGACTGCTGTCTGCTTCTTAATGACATAAAGGAAGGCACCTCAATGACACCAATGAAATGAAGCAAGAATTTGGTTTGGGGCTTGACTTTTTCCCCCAATTACCTAAATTATCCATTCCAATGAGAGGGATAAGGCTGTGAGGTAAGCCAGAAAAATGTGTCACAATGTATAATGCTCACTTGTACTTTCACTGAAGTAGGATAAAGTAGACATTCAAAAAAACAAAAGAGCTGGAGATAGGTTAAGGCAATATTATAAATTCTGTTAAATGTCTTATATACAAAATGCCTGAAGCAAAATTTTACCTTGGTAAGGTTAAAATATTTCTAGATGTACTTATTTGTACATTGAATATAATATATAATCATTTCATATAAGAAGGGCTAAAGGCAGATTAACTAGAAATATTTAAAAAGCAAATAATTATCAATAATATAAATCCAATGGAACATTTTAAAGGTATATCAAGAACATGTATGTAAAGAGTAGGTTGTTAATAAATTTAGTTTTGGCAATAAGTCAATTTGAATCATAAAACACATAAAGATTATCAAGAATTAGGATGAGTCAAGAAAGCAACTACCCAAAAAATGCCTGACTTTGAAGAACCTGTACTAAATAACAAAACCTCAGCTGTCCAGCATTGTTGAGCAAGGTTCCTTTCCACCTAATTTGTACAGAGCATGCCAGTGGCTTTCTCTGCACCTCCTCACGCGTTTTTACTCTCCCGCCTACCCAGCTTAATGTCTCCTGGCCCACTGGTATAATCACTCCTTTGCAGTCACCCCTGGTCCTTGCCTTCAACCTGATTAGAAAAACAACCACCTGGTTATACCCACACACAAATGCCTTCTATCTCCTTGAAGCAGCTGGATGTTGTGAGAGACACAATAACAAGGCACACATCACAAAAGCTGCAAGAGCACGAAGCACTGTCCAATGATTGGAGGGAATGGACCATCAAGGAAGTTATGAAAGGAACCCAAGAACTAAGGAGACCTTTTGATGTCCAGTGATTAACCTCTCCCCCTCCAGGTCACGGATTACTCTTAATATTTTTATGAGTCTAGGAAAGAAAGTTATGTAACTCAGGCATAAATCAGGCCCATATCCAAAAAGGCTTTCCTTAAAACTTCATCATCTCGGGAGAATCTCTACTCAGCTTCTTATCAGTGTCCATGAGGACCACTGCTGCCCCACTAATACTTCAACTTATTTTGAATGTTATATTCTCCACCTCCCTAATACTTCAATCCCAGTACCAAATAATGGGAATGCAATCATGTGACCCACTCATTTGCAGTAAGGCATAAAAGGACTCCTCTAATGACCTTCAGGCAAATTGTAACATGGAGTGAGGATGCATCCTGTCATTCCCTTTCATGTGCCATGGCACAACCCAGCCTCTGAACATAACCATCTAGGAAATGGTGACAGGAAATGAAACTCACTACTGGGAAATGAGATGTCCCGATGTTACCATTAGAAGCAGGTGATATGTGAGCCATTGTTACCTGTCATGAAGCCCTTCAGCTCAGAGAACTGTTTACAACAGCAAAGAAAATCTTATGAAAGCATCCTATCTTACATTTTGTCCTGATAGAAACAAAAGAGCAGAGAAAACTATTTTCCATAAATCCAACGTGTACCAACTGCCTAAAGCTCCATGCAAGAGTTCACACAAAATACCCAGAAAAGGGACTGCTCCTGACTCCTGACATGTCAATACATAAGATAATACACAGGAACAAAAGCCCTATCTGGATCATTGGAAGGCATCTGGGCTACCTTCCAGCCAGCTCTTGAGCAATTCTTTGGCCTCATTCTTTACTTCTATTAAAATAATTCCCAGGTGGATTCACCTTTCCATCACTGGGCCCCATGCACTGATTTCTCCTAGTGCTGCAGGCTCCTGCTTTTGAACTCAGAGCACAGTGGGGATGGGGCACCCACCGGTGGCCTGACATCACTGACTGCACCCAATCACTCATTAGTACACTGAGGGCAGAACATAATACTAAGTTAAACATGAACTAGCAAACAGCTAGGACTGAACACACAAATCAGGAAGAATGGTTCCATCTGAACCTGCTTAAAACCATCCAGAGAAACTGGAATCTCCAATTGGAGGCACTTACATGATTGAAGAATCAGTTCTATAGATCTAAAGACATTATTTTTCCTCCATCCTGAATATTCCTCTTTTACATGACTTTATAAATTCAGGCCATTTTTAACTTCTCCCCAGTGTCACTAAAAAGTAGCTACAGAGGCTCCTGCTCATTTTTACACTTGCCTGCCACCTGTAAGGAAAGAGGATTAGAAAAAGGGGACTGCTGCTTTCATAAACAGAGACATGAAAAATTATTAATATGAAATAAATCATGCTTGTTTCAAAAGTGTTTATTTTAACTTATCTTTTTATAAAGGATGTAACTGGTTTATATTTCATTTAGAAACCAATGGTTTATAAGAAGAGCCAACTGTGAAATTTTCTCTTTGGGAAAGAATGAGGAAAACCAATTAATAAATACTCAAAACAATCAGCAGTAAACACTTTTTTAATATATCCAGCTTCCCTGGCTCTAGAACACATCAGTAACCCCCAAAGCAATTTACATGGTGCAAGGCTTACCCTGGGGTGGGGGTGGGGAGGTGGACAGGAAGTATCACTGCCTTTCAATCTCCTATAAAACCTGGACTCCGTGCTCTCTGTCATCTTAAAGAGAAATCAGTGGCAGCTATTTACATTCTAAGCTTGTAAGAAAATTTCACAATGTACCTATACATTGTCCAATTTTCAACTAAGGTCTGCAAATATTGAGTGTACAACAGATTTCTGAGTAGGAAAGTGTTTCAGAGACTGCAGGTATTTACAAAATATCCTTTTTTTCTTTTTTTTCTTAAAAATCAGGCCCCTATATAGTTATAGGCAGCAATGCACTATAACTAAGGAAACTAAAACCAAAACCTTCCTGAATTCTTTTGTACTTAAGAGTATCCAAACAGATTTAAGCAAAAGTCATTGACAGGCTTCAAGGAAAATACTCCAAAGGGAACTGACTCAGTTGACAGCCTTTATTTACCCTTCCTCCTTTTCTCCCTCTGGCTATCTGGAATGTGGGCATGATGGCCAGAACTTCAGCAGTTACCTTGGGAATACGAGGTGGCCTTGAGGATAGAAAGCCTAGCCTAAGAAGAGTAGATCAAAAAGATGGTCTCTCTCTGAGCCTGGCACAGAATAGGCATACAATAAATTCTGCTGAATGCACTATATGTTAAACAAATTCCATTTAAAATCTAAGGAAAATCCCTGGAAAAAAATATTGAAATATATTATTGAGCCCGTGCTGCAGGTAAAATATATATATATATTATTGAGTCTGTGCTGAGGCACTGATGACTGCATAAATATCATACAAGCCCTTCACTACCTATCTCAAAATCTTTTCTATGAGAGAAATGTGCATCTTTATTTTAAATGACTAGTGTCTTGGGTTTACAAGCAGCTGAACCTAATTCCAACTGATACAAATAGTTATTAGGTTGTTTGACTTCCTTTTTAAAACAACCTGTCTTAGGCTGGCATGTGCCAGCTGCCTCAAATGCTGGCACTTGCCTGCAATCCCAGCATTTGAGGAAGCCAAAATGGGAGGATCACTTGACCTGGGAAGGTCGAGTCTGCAGTGAGCTGAGATCACGTCACTGCACCCCACCTTGGGCAACAGAGTGAGACCCTGTCTCAAAAACAAACAGACAAAAATCTTGTCTTGCAATATCACACACTATTTGGCAGTTTGATATCTTACTAAGTCATGGTCCACAGCATCTACTGATTCCTTGGGAATGCTCAACACACCCACTCTCCACCATCACCTCACCCTCCTACTCAAAAAGAGTTCTTCTCAACTCTTCACCAACTTCTATTCCCCTCTGTATACCCCCACTTAACTTTCAGCATGTCTCAGAAAAAAAGAAAGTAAAAAATCATCAGGTAAAGGCTGCCATAGCCCCCCCGACCAAAACCTCAATCCCACTTGTACTTATGAATCAGTATAGAGTTAGAGCCCAGATTCCAGATTCAGAAAGACCTGGTTGAAATCCCAGATCTGCTATCCACTTGCTGGGAAATCTTGGGAAGGTCCCTTACCCTGTTTCAATTCCTAAACTATAAAATGGGAGTAATTGTTGTAGTTACATTCCTTGAGCTTTCAAAAGGATTAAATGAGATAATTTTTCAGCATATTTTAACACAATGCCTGTAACACAGAAAGTACTGAAACAATATTAGTTCACACTGTATTTAAGTCTATGCCATCATATCTGTCAATATAACCACAATGCAAAGAGCCTGGCACACAGTGGGCACATAATAACTACCTGCTGAATGCACTATACACTAAATAAATTCCATTTAAAATCTAGGGGAAATACTGGGAAAAAGTATTGATACATGTGATGGGGCCCATGCTGCAGGTAGAGACAGAGATGTGTCTGTGCAAATTCCTTAGAGTCACATCATAAACTGAAAGAAGCAGTCACATCCTCGCAATTCTTGTTGTCTTCTCTGGGTATATCAACATATTATAGCCTAACTCCTCAAAACTTGGTATGGAACTGCACTGGATTAGCTGATTCTAACAGTTATCTTGTTCTGAACTGGCTACTTGAGAGAACATTGAGAGGTGTCACAAAACAAACGATGCCTCACTCATAAGAGAAGCCAGATAAAAATTAACAGAGCAAGATAAGAATTTCTTCATTCAAAATATGAATAAATTTTATTAGTGACATATCACTTTAAAAGAAATGACGAGACTCTGGCTCTTCTAACACAGTTGGGGCACTTGAGATAAGATTCATAGGAAGAGGGTATAAATAAGTAATTCCAGGGACTCTGCAGATAAGTTTCAAGAAACAACGCCAAAAGAATTTTAAAAATCGCCATCCCATATACAAAGTCAGAGAAGATAAAGATCTATACATACACAGTCATGCCCAGAAGTGAAAGAGAATGCGGAACTACCGGTGGAACGAGGTTCAGGCAGACTGCCAAGCAGCGTGCACTCCCCAACCCTTCCACGAGTTTCTCAGGGCAAATGGTAAGTATGCTGAAAAAGGCAGAAGGGCATTAAAACACATGCTCAAGTGTGTATGGTCTATGAGAAGTACAATACAACATGTAGGGAATGAACACAAATTTAGTTCTCATTTGTCTGAAGTCATATAGAGAGATATAGAGTGTCGGGACTTTCTTACCATATCTTGTCAATCAGTAAAGAAAAGCAAACACAGAATGTCAGGAATTTCCAAACCTGAAGAATATACTAAGAATATAGATTATACTATAATCTACTACAATGTACTAAATTATAGTAATACCTGTTTTAAGAAAATTTCTGAAAAATAAACAGTATGAAAGAATTAATTCTCATAAATTAATAAATAGGCTTTTTATTAGATATTTTAATAAGACTAATGATGACAGACAAACTAACAGGTGAATGGATAGACTTTCCTCCACACAGGCAACTGAAACATTCGCCAAGGAGTGCTTCTTTCCTCAATGTTAGCAAAGTCATTACCCCACAATGTACTTCAGCAATCACTGAGGAGGTTTTGGTTTAAAATTCTCAGTGTTCCACAGTCAATGTTACCAGTTCCTCTGACAATAACTTCAGTTTGTTACATGTAATAATGTTCTCCACCACCTAAGGAGAGATTGTTACTTTAATTTTTTCTCCCTATTCCAAATAGCCCATTAGTGAAATAAAGGCCGATTCAGGACTTACAATATCCCCATAGCTGGAAGCTAGCTACTGCCTAAAATCAAACTTTTAAAATAAGCCTGCTGTTCTCAATTATCCTTAATTCCTCGCCTGGTAGAAGTACTGCAGTGAAGCTGAGAAACCTGAGTTCAAGTTCTGCCTCTATCATTTACCTTCTCTGACATGGCAGGCCACTGCTCTTCAAGTCTGGCCTCAGGTTTTCCCAGCTATGGAACAGGAGGGATAGGTTGAACGGTCTTTCAAGTCCTTTCCAAATGTGCTGTCAAGTTATGCTATATGATTTGAGTCTTCAGTTTGCATATTTGGTTAGTAGGCCTTCAAGTTATTTTTCTTCACACACTAAGAAGCCAATGTTGTGAGGTGCCCAGTCCACGCCGTGTGCTACACACAAGCTGACTCTCGTTCAGCATGGAACAGTGAGAGGCAAACAAAGCACATTTCACCAGGCCACATTTTTCCACTAGAAATATAGCTCTCTATTAAAATAACAAAGCACGAATGATACCACAAATCACACCACTAAAAGCAAAGAAAAAAATAAAAGCATGCAGGCACAGTAGGATATGAACTACTTAATCTAATCACAATATTCTCCCAAATCTGATTAGAAAGCTCACCATTCATTCATCAATGATTTACTAAATGTGTACTATGTGTTTGGTGCTATGCTAAGTATTCTTAGTGAGAGAAATGGCTCCTGCAACATAGACACCACTCCAACTTGTTACATTATATCATGGTTTCATAGCTTTTCTGACATCAAAAATCTTTTACTACTTGTCCATACCCTCCAAGTAAGAAGGAATTAATTGACCTCCTCAGATTTCTTACCTTACAGAATTATCCAAATATTCAAGCCTTTGAGATACTGTTACACATCCCTTTATTATTGCATTGTCCTTTCAAAAATCTTTAATGATTTTGGCTCCAAGAAATATTACTTCAATAAATACACGTGGTTCGCTCAGTATGTGTCAGGCAACATGTCAGATGTTAGAGATACACAGCCAACAAAGCAGGAGAAAATGTCCCTAGAGCTTATAATAGAACACATATTGATTGAAGATAAATAAGGTCAATAAGACATGTCCCTATGCTCTTCATCATTTCTGCATTATCATTCATTTATGTGAGGAGCCCATGGGTTTCAGCTTTTGAAACACAGTAGGAACACAATATTTTCTAAGTGAAAAATTTCAGTCCCTTTCTTTTTCCAGCCACTAGAAGGAAACTGCCACTTCACAAAATTTGGGTGCAGTCAGTGAAGAATAAATTAGGACTCATGCATAAAACATCTCTAGTTGCTTCTACAGACTTTAGACTTTTCTTAACATATAAGGGGGGTTGCGCCCAGCTCATATCCGCCCTTCCTCTTCCTCTTTCCTAATGGAGACATGATTTTGTTCAGGTTTCCACTCTCCAGTGCAGCCTATCATTCTCAGGGGGAACAATCCTATCCCCAAACCCAATGCTAAGTCCAGATAGCCTACTTTTATCATGATCATTTCATTAGCCTTGGCGATAATGGTTCAGGAGTGAGTACATGACCTAAGATAGTCAGACTGAAGGAAAGAAGATTTTTAGTCCCTGATTGGAGAAGACTTTTTTTCTCCCACTGCAATTAGGGACAACTGCTGCTGCTGGTGGCAATTATCTTGTGACCAAAGTAAAAGCCAATTTTAGAAAAATAGAGACACAGAATAGAGCAGAGCTGAGGTCTCAGATAAATGGAGCAAGACACTGCCTGCAATCCAGACTTCAGTTCTGTTTGATCATATCTCTGTTTATTGTTTATGCCAGTTTAAGCGGTGTTTTCTCTTAGTTACAGTTAAAGTATCCCCATGTAAACCTCTGGAAAATATTGCTTGAACTCCCAATTAGGAGAAAAGAAAATGTGCTTTTAACACAGGTATATTTTAAAATGTAAATTCTGATCAAAAGGGAAACATATCTCCTCTAAGACCCAGTGGGAGAGTGAAGCATCTGTGATTATTGTTGGGAAAGGAGAACATATTCATCAAAAGTAATTTATAATATTATTTTCCCTCTCTCTAAACTTTATGTTTAATACCCCCCCACAACACTTAGAAGTACTTTGGTTTTAAAGCCCTTTCTTTGAATTGACAAGAAGTCCCCTTGAATTAAAAGCAACATAAAATAATCTACTTTGCCTAATTCATTCATTCATTTAAAAAAAGGTTAACAATAAATAATTCAAGAATGAAGAGCCTTTAAGAGAATCATGGATCACAAGCCCATGGCTAAAAAATACCTTAGAGATTGTCTACATTAATGCTTTTGAAACTTTCCCACTGAAATTTATGTAGGAAACATTTTTATGAGTGTGGAAACAGTGTCTGAAATAGCTTGTCAAAAGCATGAAATATCTTGGCATTTGACCTTGTAATCTCAAAAATGGATATTATTTACATATGCATTTTCCCAAACCCTTAGTGAAATTAATAGTCCAGGAAGCTACACAGTGTCTATCTATACTGTGGCTTTGGGTTGACATCTACTGAGACACCACTGTGTATCCCAAGGGAAAGGCAGTATGTTTACCGAAGTGCAGTATACATCTCTAGACCATTACCATCATGTCACAGATCAGAGAAATGAAGTCAAGAAAGGTTAAATAACTTGCCCAAAGGTCTCAAGATAATAATTGGTAGAGCTGAGAATAGAACCATGCCTCATTTTTAACTCCCAAGACTAGCACTCTCTCCAAATGTTCTTCCAGTCTTTGTATGAAAATAACCCAGAGTAGAAGTTTAGCTACAGCTCTAACCATATATGTGAGGCTACAGATCACTTCCTGAACATGCCCTGCACCTCAATGCCTCTGTACTTGCTATTACTTCACTTGAAAGGCTCTTCTGACTCTGCATGGCTGGGTTCATCCTACCATTCATGTCTTACCTCAAACATCATCACTTCAGAGAAGGCTCCCCTGACCACCCTACCTAACTGGGGATTCCCCCAACTCCAGTTTCTCTCTACCATATTTGACTTGGTTCCTTCACAAAACATATCATGATATGAAACTCTCTTATTTATGTATTCATTCCCATTTATATTGTCTGGCTTCCTCCTTCTTGAATATAAGCTCCATGAAGGAGCAGATCATTTCTGTCTTGCTCATTGTCAAACCAAAATTGGATGTTCCTACATGGAAGATGATACAAAATATTTGAGTCATAAATTAATACCCAACACTCTCATATCTCTCTGTCCTGATCCAACCTGCCACTCTCCTAGAATGCCTTTCCTTCTTTGTCTTTGCCTGCTCAAGTATTACCTATTCTAAGCACAACTAAAATTTTATGTCTACCAGGAAGCCTCCCCTACATCAATATATCTGACTTCCTTATGAGGATACCGACAACAGGAAATCACATCTGTATTCCTACATCCTGAGACAGATGGACCTTTGAGGCCAGTCCTTCACTTCTGTCACCGGTTCATCTGCCTTTCTCCTCTCAGTGCCCTTTTCTCTGTGTTCTAGAAGCCCTTTTCATAAGTATCCTACTCATGATTGACTATATTTTTCATTATGCCAGTTCTGTTCCTTAAACACTCCAACGTAAATTTTAATCCACCATTTTGTTTGGTTGGGTTATTTTTTCCCTTGCCATCTTTTGCTCATGTTGTCCAGTTACACAGGTTCTCTCTCTCCTCTTTTTTTTTCTTTTTTAAACTTCAAAACATACTTTCTTTTGGCCTTTAAACTCTTTCATAGAGACTCTGCCCTCAGTAGTCAATTTAGGATGCCTGAAACTTATTTAAATAGCATGTTATTTCTGGCAAAAGAATATTTATATACATACAATCCTTTTTTCTAACACTTGAGCTTGATGAGTCTTTCCCTTAACCTGCACTGTTACGTTATGAGCCCCAAATTTAGGGTTTACGCTGTTTTCATTCTAGAAGGAAGACATTCTATCCAGACTAATGTGTTGACCAAACATGTAATTTAGAAAGCTCTTAGCCTCACTCTCTGTTTACCAAGGAGCAGATTAAATCCAAGATTTAAAGCAAAAGGAAGATAGGTGTGCCAGATCTATCCTGGAACCAGGATTCTAGTGTAATTTAGAGAAGTTTCAATGGGTAGGTGGGATCCTCTCCCAACTCATTGAAGAGCAAAGTGTTTTTTAAGATGCAATGCACTTCCCAGCTCTCTCTGCACTTTGTTCTGCCCTGTTGTTTTCCAAACTTATTGTCTTCAGATAGATATTGAATATCAAGAGGACAGAGTTAAACCTTCTTCACAAGAAAGAAAATAAAAGGGAAAAGCGAGAGGCCAAGAATAGAATTTCAACATTGCTAACTTTAAGGACTGGAGGAAGAGACAGAAAGGAGAAGCAGTTAGAGAGCATGATGATGACCTGCCCATGTCACAGGCTAAGAACTCACCTAAGAACTACCCTAAGAACTCATTCCTACCCTGCAAAGGAATCATCAAGATCATCCTGAGGCAGAGGGAACATTGAAATACTGCAGAGGGACGACCACCAAGGCCAATGATTTCATCAAGGAAAAAGAATGAACACTGTGTGATTAGGAGGCCCCTGATGTCCTTGGAATTATCAGAAGAAGAATACAAAGAATATCACTCTGGCAGGTGATTAACCAATGAGTAGAATAATGAAGAAAGGGAAACTAGGGCATGCTTGTTGAGGAAGATTGACAGAGAAAAACAAGGGAGAAGTAGATGGTTGTTATCTAATAAATATGAGAGATCTTAAAATCTACACACACTATTTAAATTCCTAAGCAAAAATAATAGGCATAATTGTTTTTTGAGTTTGGAAAGACTATCTCAGGCTTAGAAAACAGTGAAGCAACCATTATATAAATCCTCTTTTAGATAGAGGGACACAAGAGAAATGAAAGGGGATAAATTCAACCCCAGAAATTAGAACTCTGAGAATATTAGATAAAATACCAGAGAAGAAACATTATGACTCAAGACTCTATGATTTTTTCAGCATTGTATCCAAAAAATTCTTTATTAACTCTGCTGAATAACTATGAAATTTCAGGATCTCTCTTTTTAATATTTTGTTAAATATTTATATGGCCCCAATATTGGCTATGGGTTATACACCAATTTCTGAAGGCTTCTTACAACTACACAAACAGTAAATTTGTATGGTTTGTTGCTCAGCATTATCACACACATTGAAAATTAAGATTACAGTAGAATTAAATTCTTTTGAATAGTAGTAAAAATATATGTATTTTCACAGGTAAGAAGTCATTAAATATTTCCTTTCATATCTTACATGCTGAAAGCATGAAATATCTATTCTTATTAACCACAACCCAGCAAGTTTAAATGATAACATAAAGGCTCCTGGCCTCAAACAAATTTGAAAAATGTGGTAGGACCCAAGAATTAAGTGTGTCAGATATCTCAGTTTTGAGCTACAACCCCAAAGAAAGCCTCATGATGTTCATACATCCAGGAGCAACAAAAGTTGCAACCATAGACATTCATCCCATTAGTCAAACAGCTTATTAATACCTACTGATTTTACTCAATTAGTCGTATTGGAAAGTTAATAAATTAGAAACCCTACTATGCTAAGAACTCATTCCTACCCTGCAAAGGAATCAACATGATCATACACCAACTGCTTCGATATTTTAACATTACAAAAGGGATTCACTCAAAGAAGTATTTGTTGGGGGATTCTCTGTGCCCGTCTCTGAGACTTAGGCAAACAGGTAATTTAATGGGACATCAACCCTGAATTGAGTCTCTTAGTAAAGTGAGCAGAAGGACAGGATTATATATAAAAAAGAAACAATATCCTTTTTTATATAGGTGAGCTAAAGGAGCTAAAATCAAAGGGAGAGAAAGACTCAAAGATTATCAGTGTATTTTAATGGCAATGAATCTAGCAATGAATAATATTATGCCTATAGATAACAACTTCCACTTTATTAACAATCTTTCATATGTATAACATCTTTCAGCCTTTAGCCTAATTTTTCTTATGGCTACTGGACTTATTGGCTGAGCATAAATTTCCAAAGCAAACTAACTGTTGCTGATATAACTTCTTTCTTGAATAGAGTCAACACAAACTGAGGCTGGCACCACTTTTCCAAGTTTTATCCCAATATAAAGGTATGACTAAGTATGTACCTCTTCCCAGAGGAGCTGCACAGAGGTTCAGGATCATCAACACATTAATTATCCAGAGAAATCTATAATAAAAGATGAGATCACTTCTGTACAATTAAGCTAAAAATAAATAGTCTTATATGGAAACCACCGCTGACGTTTTTCCCAAACATAACACTAGTCTTTGGGTAATATTAGCTTAAGATTTTGTAATCCATTTACTATACCAAATGCAGAATATCTATTATGAAGCCTTTTCCCCTATACCGTTTAACTGGAGTATACGTCTTAGTTTCTTCATATTCAGTTCCTCCAACAAAATTTAATTGAGGGACTACTATATACCAGTCATTTTTCTAGGCTCTAAGGACACAATAATGAAATTAAATTAAGAAAGCCACATTTCTGCCCTCAGGCAGCTTGTATTTTAGTGAATACGTACATAAATGTACATTCATATCCATAAATAAACCACCTACATATACAGTACAATAATGTTTATTAATCTCAAGCTGGAATTTGCTTCCCTTCTAAACTTGGAAGTATTTGAATAGGGAATCTAAACATGTCACTAAGCAGCTTCCATTCTGCATAATATTAAAACTATAGCCCAGATCTATTCAGATTTACATAATACTTAGTGAACCCTTTTTTCCTAGAATAAGTTGTTTTCTCCATAACCTTTACCTTGCTACCTCGAACAGAATCTCTTTTTTTAATTCCTAACTCTACCATCCTCCCACAGCAGCATTACTCATTCTCCTGAAGTGCACAAAGCACGTTCTCTCTCAATTTGTATTCTCACACGACAGCACCTTGTTTTAAATTGTACTTTCTCATGTTATTGAGCTCCTTTTTGAAAAGATCTCCAAGGTCTACTAACAGGGCACATGATGCGATCACTTCTTATTGGTTTCAGGTCATTTCTTACAACTCACTGTACATTTCACAAACTGCTTCTGTTTCTCAAGCACACAATTCAACAGCTCATCTCCAGGTCTCTCTGCTCATGTCTTAACAGACTGCCTGGAATAATCCTTCATTATGCCCTTGCCCAGAAAAATGTCTATTCATTTGTAAACACTTTAATTCTGACATTATCTCCTCCAAGAAACTTTCCCTGACCCAGTATCTCTACTCCCTGGGGGTCATTTAAGTTCTCTTCTGTGCTTCCACAGTACATGAGAAATAACCACACCAATTAAAGTTGCCACACTATACTGTAATCATCTAGCTGCAGCTCTGAAAGGGGAGATGCAGTCCCGGTCCTCTGTGTTAGCATGGTTCCATACAGTGCCCTTCACATGCCAAATATGCCAAAAAGAAGTTTGCTGAATAAACACTTGAATACATTTTAAAATACTTCAATACAATTTCAACAGTAAAAATAGCAAGTGAAAAACACTTGTGAAATGATCAAGTTCTGTATACCATAGAATATTTAACTTTTTGTATATGCAATGTTTTTCTTCTTTTCCAACCAAGTTATTTATTTAGATTTTTTAACTAGATATCAAACACAAGTAAGTGCTTGTTTAAACTTGAAAAATCCTACAGGGATCATGGAAAATGATGGAGGAGACACAATAAGCAATTGAACAAATATCTGTTGTGAGATTTACCCTCTGCCCAGGAGACACCAGAAAGAACTTCATTAGCAAAGATCTTACCTCTTCTATGAGGTAATGAAAGGGGAATTGCCAAAGCCCTCAAGCCAAGGAATGGGTGACATCAACTTTATTCTCAGTAATTTCAATGTGTTTGCAATGCCACGTCCTCTAGAAGAAGCCTGAAGCAGAAACATGAGTTAAACATTTCATTTATCATTCTCTTAAACCCTTAGCAGCTACCTCTCTAACAAAGAGATGATCGAGCTTTGACCATGATTCTCTATTATAGGACTTTTTGGCCTCCATTAGTTGCTATTTTCCTATCTCTGTGCTAGTTTTCCTACAATAAAATTTATAAGCAAAACTGTTTTTAAATTTCTCTTTGTTATATAAATAAAGAATGTGTCTGGTCCTCATTCCAGGTTCTGGGGATAAAAACTTCTAAGCCTTTGGAATTTCCAAATTGACAGACGTATCTGTTATTTCTGGTAGATCCTCAGACCACATGTAGGTTCCACACTATGAGTAGATACATGAGTAGCTAATGAAACGTCTCATGGTAGGCCCCTATATAATTTTAGAAGGGGGCTGCCAAGCTAGAAAGACCAATTATGTGATTAAAGGGTTGGGGCTTTGAGTCAGGTGATATTAGCCCTACTTCAGGGGAGAGGAAAAGGTCTAATGATTGAGTTCAATCATGTAGCTAATGATTCAATCAATCATGCCCATTGATAAAAGAAAAACTTCAGCCAAATCAAATTTAAAGGAGTTTAATTGAGAATGAACAATTCACAAATTGGGCAGCCCTCAGAATCCCAGAAGATTCACGGAGACTCCAGGGGTGCCTCGTGCAGAACAAATTTATAGAAAAAAAGGAAAGTGATGTACAGGAATTGGAAATGAGGTACAAAAACAGTAAGATTGGTTACAGGCTCACCTTTTGCCTCATTTGAACACAGTTTGAACATTCAGCAGTCTGTGAGTGGTTAAAGCATGGCTGCTGGGACTGGCCAACATTCAGCTAAAGGTGTTAAAGCTACATACTATTAAGTTAGGTTTTCAATTTTCTGACAATTAAGATAGGTTGCATTTCCTCCACAAGGACTCAAATACAAAAGTACAGAGAACTTCTCAAGCCATTATTTAGTTTGCTTTAACACCATGTAATGAAACAAACAAACAAACAAAACTGAACACCAAGGCTCCAGTGAGCTCTCTGGTAGATGGGTGAACACACTGATGTGCCCGGGGACAGTGTATCCTGATACTAAAGGAGAGTAGACTGGGCTCCTTGGCTCAGGCTTGTAATCTCAGAACTTTGGGAGGCCAAGGTGAAAGGATCACTTGATCCCAGGAGTTTGAGACCAGTCTGGGAAACATAGCGAGACCTTGTCTCTACAAAAAAACAGAAAAACAAAAACCAGCCAAGCATGGTGGTATTCGCCTGTAGTCCCAGGCAGGAAGATCATTGAGCCCAGGAGGTAGAGGCTGCAGTGAGCTATGACCGTACCACTGCACTCTGGCCTGGGTAACAGAGCAAGAAGACCCTGTGTCCAAGAAAAAAAAAAGAGTGAGGAGAATACATGAAAGTTCTGTGTTCTAGGCTCTTCCAGACCTGTCTCTACTAAAAATACAAAAATTAGCTGGGCATGGTGGCACATGCCTATAGCCCCAGCTACTCGGGAGGCTGAGGCAGGAGAATCACTTGTACCCGGGAGGTGGAGGTTGCAGTGAGCTGAGATCGCCCCACTGCACCCCAGCCGGGCAACAGAGAGACTCCATCTCAAAAATAAATAATAATTATGACAATAATTTTTTATGTGTTAGGCTAAATAAAATACATAATTAAAATTAATTCCAACTGTCCATTTTTATGTTTTAATATAGCAAACAGAAAATTTTAAGTGACATATGGAGGCCAGCATTATATTTCTGTTGGCAGCCCTGATGTAGAAGGGTTCGAGGGGTATGTAAGGAATTCTGCAGATTTGATATCAGCCCCTATGAACCTAGAGGAATAAGAGAAGGCAGGGCCTCCACTGAAAAGTTCACCAGAAAAGCAGTATCTTCAAGAGAAAGCAGGGTTTTAAGCCAAGCACAGTGGCTCACCCCTGTAATCCCAGTACTTTGGGAAGCCAAGGCAGGTAAATCACAAGGTTAGGAGATCAAGACCATCCTGGCCAACAAGTGAAACCCCGTCTCTACTAAAAATACAAAAATAAACTGGGCATGGCAGCATGTGCCTGCAGTCCCAGCTATTCGAGGCTGAGGAAGGAGAATTGCTTGAACCCAAAAGATGGAGGCTACAGTTAGCTGAGATCACACCATTACACTCCAGCCTGGGCAACAGAGCAAGGCTCTGTCTCAAAAAGAAAAAAGAAAAGAAAAGCAGAGTTTCAACACCAGGGAGCAGGTAAAGTGGTTGGAGGTAAAAAGGGGTATAGTTGAAGTGTCAGAGGCAAGTTGGTATATTAAATCACAGGAGAGGTAGAGACTTTGAAATTGACCTGCCCTATGCTGGTTCCAAAGCTGAGAGCAGTTCACTTAGTTAAGACCAACTTTTTTAGGAAGACGGGTTGGATGAATAAGTCATCAGGTATGATACAGTTAATTGGCTGGGCATGGTGGCTCATGCCTATAATCCCAGCACTTTGGGGCTGCAGTAAGCTATGATCACATCATGACACTCTAGCCTGGGTGACGGAGTGAGACCCTACCTCAAAAACAAAAACAATTAATCAACATTTATTAAAGACTTTGTACATCCTAGGCTCTAGGGATCTAAAAATGAATAATTCCTCCTCTCAAATTGTTCTCTAAGTAGTAGGAGAAATGAGTATATAAAACTAGAAAAATTCAATACATATCTTGGCATACACAGTAACTTAGTAAAAGTTAGGCCCTGAGGTCAGAGCCAAGAGTGACACATACATACTTTACATCCTGTATGCTATCATTCTAACTGGAGCATGGGCTGTAGAAATAGTCCATTCAGCATAATTTTCATTCTAGCCACAAAAAGGGTCATGCCAACTTTTACTTAAAAACATTAAAGCTTTTGTCTGCCAAAAAAACAAAAGTATTTCCCATGAAACATGGAGTTCTCTAGGTATCAAGGGAAATAACTTAGGGTTCACAAATGTATTCTATATCTCTCATTAAAACTAACTATACATCATTCAAAAACTTCAAAAATACCAGTATATATTCTCCAATGTTATTATTAGATGCCTTCATATAAAACAAAATGTGCATATAACACTACCTCCTTTCACTATGATAAAGTGAAACAAGATGCCATATCGTTACAAGGAACTAATATTTCTTTCATTTTCTTGATTTCTTTTAGTATAGTTCATTTCTAAAAGGTATAATATGAAACAGTAAAATCTTGCTAGTAGAAAACAATCAGACTATGTATACATTTTGTTTTTTTTAAAAATCATCTTTCCAATGGCACCACAACAAAGGTGAGGATAACAATGATAATAACCTGTTTACGTGTGTGTGTTTGAAGCTCATCATTGTGAGAGGAGGACCATGCCAGGGAGAGGCATCGGTCATTCAAATAACAGAAATGAAGATACAAATCACATTTCCATCGCTTATTAATTTGGGACCTTGGGCATGTCAATCAACTTCTTAAAACTTCAATCTCATCACCAAGATAACAGGAATAATATGCATCGTGAAATTAAATGAGAATTCTGGCATATAGTAGGTGTGCTCAGTGGGTGTTACTATCTGATCCCTTTCCTTTCCTCCAAACCCCAATGTACTCCAAATCTGGTCATGGCCACCTATGCCCAAAAGTATGAATTACACCAATGAGCACCTGATAGACTGCTTCCTGATACTGTTCTCCTAAAGGTGGCAATGCATCAGCAAAGGCAGCCAACCATATACTATGTATTAAAATGAAAGAACATGGTTTTCAGGATAAAATTCTCATTAGTTTCTATTAAAAATTAACTGCTTGAGAATTTTCTAGCAAAATTAATCCAAGCCACTTGAATAGCTCTTGAAAGTAAGAAAATCAGGGTCATCACAGACTATTGATTCATTTTCTACAAAGTTAAAAAGCAAATTATAGAAAGTTTTGATGAGAATCTTGTCCTTATCAGCATGAGTAAAGACTCATAAACTTAACCCACTAAATTCCAACAATCTAAAATTCAACAAGAGAATGTCTTCTAATAACCCCAAGGGGTGTGTTTTCATCAGAAAAATAACCTGCTTTAAATTCTCTGTGGGAAAAAAACCCGTGAGCCATAAATTTAATATATTTTATTAAGTAAAATTTTCCATTTCTTACATCACATCTTACTTGAACAAGTAGAATTTCCACCAAAAAAGCTCCTAAAGAAAACAATATGCATTTTATTAAAGTAAATCATAATGCTAAGCACAATTTCCAATGAATAGAGCACTTGATGAATGTGCAGGAAATAGAAAATAAGCAGTAAAAGCAAGTAGGCCTTAACAACATGTGCAACGAGATTGTACATTAATTCATGTGATTAAAAAAACTTCCTTCAGGGCAGGTGGCTTAGGAGGCCCTGAGAAAGTAAGTGACTTGCCCAGGGTCATACTCCCTAAGGGGCAGAACCTAGACTGGAACCCAAATCTGTGGATTCATTTCCTCACCTTAAAAATCAGTATTGAAACACCCCATGGAGTTTACAGTTTCAGTCTTCTAGGCCATGCTGGAATCTTATCAATAGCATAAATGACATGTGGTTGTTTAGCTTCCATTTAACAGTTCCAATGACTCACCCCTTTTATAAGGTCACTGTTGCCATTTCTGAAATGTCCTTTACAATGAATCTAAATCTTGTCTCCAGTTAATGTTGTACTTTGGTCTACACAGCATAAATCTAATCCACAAAAGAGCTGCTCCCCTAAAGCTTTCTCTACTTCAAAACTACACATTCCTTCAACTCATATGGCTTTACTATGAGGAGCTGCTACAGGTGTCATTTGATGCCTGAAAACCCTTGCTTATTTCTTCCTTTCTATTACATCTACCCACCTTTTGATTTTCATTTCATACCACCCCTGAGGTATCCAAAACAGAATCATAAATATACTGATAATTAAAAGGATGTTCAATTAAATGGTAGCCAGTAACATAATCATGATCCTCCTGAATTATTCATCATTCTGAAATATCTGACACTATTCAGTGGAGGATTGTTTACAATCCATATCTGTGAGGTTATCAAATCTCTGCAGCTTTGACATTCATCCAATCACACAGCAAACATTTATTGAAAACCAACTACAGGCCAGATCTTAACCTAGGCCTTGTTGCAGGCACTACCCACAGAAGAATCAATAAAACAGAGTTTCTACTCTGAAAGCAGGTAATGTTATTCTCTCTGCTAGCTGTCATAGAGCACTTACAGCACAGTTCTAGGTGCTTTAAGTGCACTCATTCATTTAATCCTCACAGTGACTATAGATAGGTACTGTTGTGTTCATTATTTCCTGATAAGGAAAATGCATTTCATCAATATTGAGGAATTTGTCCGAGGTTTCCAAGCTAGCTGTGGCTGCCACTAGTGGATCAGGGATGAATTCCAAATTAAGCGGTTTTCTTTGTTTTCCCATCCTTTTTCAGTTTTTCTGTTCTAACTCTTTTTCCTGGCTGCCCAACATCTTTACTTATGCCGACTAATATGAGGTTTTCTTCATTCCCAAAACTGCATTCATCTGTAGATGACTGCCAAGTGGGACACTGCTACTGCTGCTCTTCCTACTTCCTTTGATCCACTCCTCTCCCATATATACAAATGACCAAGGTCAATAGGGGCACCCTAAGTTTACTTGACACTTGAACTGAACAAAAAGGTATATTTTAAATAGCATGTGGGTGTGATATTTCAGAGCATCCGTTCCTAATCACAGCTGACATCCTTCATTTCATGCAGTACTGGCTAGTTGGGAGGAAGGGTGTTTCAGAATAAGCAGTGTGTGCTGTGATACTGAAGACTTCAATTATAAGTGGTGCATTGTGAGCATGTAACTTGGTAAAGCGGGGCAGTGTAACGGACTGCATGTTTGTGTCCCCCAAAAATCCATACGTTGAAATCCTAACCCTTAGTGGGATGGTATTAGGAGGTGAGGCTTTTGGGAGATGATCAGGTCATGCGAGTAGAACTCCCATGAATAGGACTGTGCCTTTATAAGAAGAAACCGCAGAGAGCTTGCTGCTTCTCTTTCTGATCTCTACCATGTGAGAATAGAAGGCAGCCATCTGCAAACCAGAAAGCAGGCCTTCACCAGACACTGGATCTGCTAGCACCTTGGTCTTGGACTTTCCAGGCTCCAGAACTGTTGAGAATTAAATATTGGTTGTTTAAGCCATCCAGTCTACAGCATTCTGTTATAGTAGTCCAAATCGACTAAAAGAGGCACAAATGTAAAATTTTGGTACATTCCTTTGTTGCTAATTTTCTCTTCTAATCGTATCTAGAATCGATTCATTTTCCCTGTCAGCACATCTAAAATGAACTAATCTTGAATTTTTCTGGTTAATTCCTCAGCTGAAGGTGTTAACCCAAAGAGAGAATGGTACAGCTTATGTGGAGTAAGGGCCTTGACAGCAGCGGACCTCCCAACTAACCTCTCCAAAGAGTCAGAGATGGGAAAGCTTGAGAAATTCCAGGAACAAATGCCAGCTTGGGAAGGAGAAGAAAGAGCACTGTCGAGGAAGAAATTTTTGATGAGAGGATATTTGAGTGATGTGAGCAACCACAATGTATAACATAACCGATATTTATAACTGATATTTATAAATTATTTTTTTCTATTTAAATGTATATAGGCATTAAAGACATCCTTATTTAAAAGATAGTATTAAAAACACAGTTTAATGTTTCTCTTTTCAAACACAAAAGGAAAGAAAGGCCGTATGCATGCCTCTGATTAAATTTTTTCAAGGAAAGCAGCATCACACTAAGTACATTTACAGATCATTCTGTTCGTGAAATTTCATTTGATAAGTACCGCAATAATCTTTTAAATCTCTGGACCATGAAATAGTTGGAAAGTTTTCAGGTGTGTTTGTTTTTTTAATCAAAAAGGATGTCCTGTAATCCCTAAATAAGCAATATAACTAAAAATGTACAAAAACCGTGTGAGAATTTAATTCAATATATTAGACTCATTATACTCTAAGTTGCTAAGTTCACTCTGTATCAGTTAGAAGCAGGCAGCAGAGTCCTATATAATATTCTCATAAGTATTTTGTTAAGATTCACCTTGACCAAGGTAAGAAAAAAAATATTGTTTAAATCTATCATCTCCAATCTTTCACTGATGCCCTGAAATAATCAATAATTGTAACTGCCAGGGTTTGAAAAAGTTACTATAATGACTTACATTAGCATGAATCGTTTCAAGTCAAACTTCAGTGGGTATGGGATCTGATGCCTTTCTCTAGCACTGTTGACAGAAAGGACTTCCAGAGGCTGTTGTGTTGTAGAACGACACTCATTTTAGCTGGAGCATCTCATTTACCCTTCAGGCTTTTGATCTGCTAATAAAGAGACTCGATAATCTCACAGGTCCTTCCAGCTCTCATATGCTATGATTCTGTAACTTGTGGATGACTTGGTTTCCTCCTTTATAAAGTTAGAGCGTGACTGATAGCCTGATCCTGAAGCTGCTACAAAAAAGTCTATCTTCTCAGTGTAAAAGGCTGTGTCCATTTAAGTAAATGTGACATACAGCTTGAAATTTAAGTTGATAGAATACTGATCTGCCTTAGTTAGAGCATTTTACATTTTTGACAGGGACTTTGCTGAACAGAGTGCCAGTATATTCACTGCAGCAGTTAAGAAAAAAGGCAGGGGGTGCAGTTCGGAGAGAAAGAAGGCATTTAGGGAATTCTTAGATGTGTGAGAAAGTCCAGCAGTCTGAGGGGGTGGGGGAGTGATAACAGGAAGGTAACACAAAAGTTCTGAAAGGGAAAAAGAACAGCCTGATGTAATGCAGGGCTCAGGAGGTCACTCAGAGGACTGTTACTGGGCCATTTCACACCCTTTTCTCATCAAAAATTTAAAAGTCAAATTATGCAGTGGTTTTTGTTTTGTTTTGTTTTGTTTTGTTTTGAGACAGTGTCTCGCTTTGTCTCCCAGGATGGAGTATAGTGGCATAATCTTGGCTCACTGCAACCTCTGGCTCCCAAGTTCAAGCAATTCTCCTGCCTCAGCCTCCTGAGTAGCTGGGATTACAGACAAGTGCAACCATGCCCAATTTTTGCATTTTTAGTAGAAATGGGTTTTGTGTTGTTGACCAGGCTGGTCTCGAACTCCTGGCCTCATGTGACCCACCTGCCTCTGCCTCCCAAAAGTGCTGGGATTACAGGCGTGAGCCACCGCACCTGGCCTAAATTATGCAGTTTTTTAATATGGAATTGTCATTCTCTTTTGTTTGCTTTTTTTAATAGTTTAAAAAAAAAAAGAAACTTTAATTTAGGTTCAGGGATCCATGTGCAGGTTTGTTATATAGGTAAATTGTGTGTTGTGGCGGTTTGGTGTACAGATTATTTTGTCACCCAGTTAATAAGCACAGTACCCAACGGGTAGCTTTTTAGTTTCACTATGAAAACATTTATCTAACTGTTGTAATAAACATGGAGCCTATACTAGGCTGTTCTTGCGTTGCTATAAAGAATTATCTGAGGCTGAGTAATTTATAAAGAAAAGAGTGTTTAGTTGGCTCACAGTTCTGCAGGCTGTATAGGAAGCATAATGCTGGCACCTGCTTAGCTTCTGGGGAGGCCTCATGAAGCTTACAATCACAGCAAGGGGATAAGTCCTCTTACATGGCAAGAGTGAAAACAGGAGAGTGAGAGGGGATGGGAAGTGCCACATATTTTTAAACAACCAGATCTTGTGAGAACTCACATACTATTGCAAGGACCGCACCAAGCCATGAAGTATCTGCCCTCATGACCCAAACACCTTCCATGAGTTCCCGTCTCTCACACTGGGATTACATTTCAACATGAGCTTTGGGAAGAGAAATATCTAACTATATCCGAGCCCAGGTGTCCCCTGCAACTATGAAATCATTTAAAAGAGAAGTTTGGCTCAAACCTCCCTTCTGCATCCTATGAAAAAAATCTAATATCCTCCTCAATATTTTAGCACACATTGGAGTCTTAGGTGCTGTGGCCCCTATTTCCCCCGTCTGCTAAATTCTCATCCATACATAGCTCAACACGGGGCAGGTATTCTTTTCTTCAACCTCAGCACAGACCCAGACCCACAATTCGATTCCTCCCCATCCTTCTTCCTGCTATGCAGTTATTTACAGCTCTTGCACTTAGCATAAAGCTTGGTGGTGAGCAGGAGAGGTTACTGCCCAGCACTGCCCAGTCAACAACTTAATGTTTTTTTAAAAGACCTTTCTATTTCCTTTTCAGGAATTCTCATAGGGCCATTCTGAGGTCCTGGGTCCCTCATTGTTTGCTTGCTCTTCTCTCCCCCTTTACTTCCCACAATGTGCAAGAAAATTCTAAATTATTTCACTCTCTTATTTAGGGCAATTTCGTTCTCTCCAGGCCTGTCTTATCAAATCAATTCCAGGCCCAGCTTTGGATAACATAAACTCGGTAGAGGGCCTGAGATTACAGACTTTCCTTAAAAATGATCAACAATCCCTAAGTAGCAGTTGTGGTTCTAAATAATGACATTTTTCTATTACAAATATATTCAAATATATTCTCTAAATGATGAACATTAATTTTAAACAAGAGTTAGGCTAAATGTATTACAATGACTTTCAAACAGTGGTACCAGGAGTTTGTTATTCTCAAATTTTAGCCAGCATCAGAATCAACTGGAGGACTGGCTAAAACACAGATTATAGGGCCCCCTCACCAGAGTTTCTATGTCAGTAGGTTTGGAAGGCTGCGCTGCACACACATCGCAGGTGTTGTTAATATGTCCCTTTAAAAACTAATGGTTGGGCCAGGCACGGTGGCTAACAACTGTAATCCCAGCACTTTGGGAGGCCAAGGTGGTTAGATCACCTGAGGTCAAAAGTTCAAGACCAGCCTGGACAACAGGATGAAACCCCATCTCTACCAAAAATACAAAAAATTAGCTGGGTGTGGTGGCACGCACCTGTAATCCCAGCTGCTTGGGAGTCTGAGGATGGAGAATCAATTCCTGGGAATCCCACAACCTGGGAGGCAGAGGGTGCAGTAAGCCAAGATTGCACCACTGCACTCCAGCCTGGAGAATAGCAAAATTGTGTCTCAACCAAAAAAAAAAAAAAAATGCTTAACAGTTCTCATCCCCATCACCTGATCACCTCAATCTTATGAGGGCAGAAGGAAGCTCATCTGCATGCTTTTATCACATAATGGCTAGAGCTTTCTGCTGAAAGTATAGGTAGCAAATACTATCACCTGTCCGCTTTCAGCCCACACACAGTGATGAATCATCCTCTTCCCACAGATTCTACTTCTGCTTCCTGGAAGATCTGCAGAACTAGGACTGGTATGGTCTGCATATTAATCATCCCTCCCAGACCCCTGTCATCATAGTAGCCATAAGGATATGCTCAGGCCTTATATTATAAATGTGAAACTATTTAGATGACGCTCATTTTCTAGTCCCTTGGTTTCTCTTTAATCACTGTGATTGTTGTTGATTAATCCTGAATGCTGGTGGGAGAGAATATGTAAAAAGAGTAAGAAGTTTGAAGGAGATGAAAACAGTTGATATAGTACATACTGCTTTGTGTTTAGCTTATGGATGTGACAATAATTTTTATACTCTTCTGAGTAGGTGGCAGATGGGTGACTTCTGGCATAGAAAAGATTAATGCTCTGATTTGATGGCTGCTTCCGCAATACCATCAGCAAGGCATTGTGAACAAGAATTCTAACCAAAATTTTAGCCACTGTTCAGCATCTTTTCACCAGTAAAACTTCTCCTGCAACAGGGTATTTCTGCAGGAGTCCTTAAATTTACCAACCTCATCAATAACCAAGTACAAGACACAAAACCACAGATAGTGACAGGCTCTTTAAGCAACATTTGCAACTGAAATTAAGGAACCATCTTCAAGTCCCAGTGCATGAAGGGGAGTTGCCTCTGTACTACCTTTTTCCTGCTTCCTCCATTACATACTTAGTTATTTACAGAGCCATCTTTGAGGATGTAGGACCTCACTGCTTATGACTCCTTTATAAAGTGGGTTCATCTGCTCAGCATGTCAGATCACATCAAGATATACAAGCTATTCCCACTGTAGCAGAGAAAGCTGAAAACCTAAAATCGGATGATGTGTTTATTCCCAAGGCCAAGGTTTAAATAAAGTTTATATTCAAAGAAGGATTTAGAAAACTGATTTTTTTTTAGTTTACTAAAAATATTTTAATGCTTTAAACTGCCATTATATGTCCTTCTGGTGGAGCATAGATTTTTAGAGACCATTCTTAAATATTTTTTAGTCACCTTCTCAGACACTTGGTTTGTTGGATATCCCTGTTTTTTCTTCTGGTTCATTCTTCTCCACTTCATTTAACTAAATGACCTGGGGCATGAATATGCTTCAGAATTCTTGACATGGAAATTTATTATTCAGTCCTTAGTTGTTATTGGGAAGATACCATGTCTTAAGGACTGTGTTATACAAAAGGATGCTCAAGATGAATGAGCGATGAAGAAGCTCATGGGCCGGCTCATAGAAGATTATGAGCTGCTGCTTCTGTCATGAAGAAGCTCATAGTCTAGGATGGGAAGACAGATATGTGGCAAGATGAGCTACTGTAAAGCAGGGTGCAGAAACAAAGGAATAAATATGACACGCGGGAGACATGAGGCAAGGAAGAGCTTACTTTGCCCGGGAAAATGAAGAAAACTTCAAAAGGAGGCTTTGAACTGGGTTTCAAAAGATACACAGGTAAATGTAAAAAGGGAAAGAAAGAGAAAGGAAAGACCCTTATAGAGATTCTATCTTTTCTTCAATTTGTGCTTGGAACAAATTCCTAACTTCCTACCACAGAAAAATGAAGTTGTAGAATTTCATTTTATGAAATTTGTTGTATGTCTAACAAATTGTAGGATTTCATTTTACACCCACTTTCACTTTCATTTTAAATCAATGTTAGAGAATCTTGGTTATAAATTACTAAAGATGTGCTACAGCTAAAAGTCTAAACTAAAAGCATACAGTGGTGCTGACAGGGAGAGGAAATTAAGGAGCGGAGGAACCTTATGTCCAATTCGCTGTTATTTCCCATTTCTCCTACCAAATTACCTAATAAAACTAATTCAAACTAATCAAAAAGCAAGCAATTGCTTAAATTTTGTTGAGAATGTTTTGTATAGGAGGTTTTGGATCTTTAAGAAAATAACATGAAGACATAATTATGGGCATCCTATACCATAATATTAAGTTATTCACTATAAAAAAAGAAGCTGTTGGGCAGAGGGAGTATGTAATATTAATCTAGTTGCACCTGATTCCTAGAGAAAAAAATGTAGAGAGTTTTCTATAAAGGTTTTCATTCTTCTGATTGAAAGAAAACCATTATTCTGCAGTTTTACTCTGAACAACTAAGCTGAGAAGTCAAGTGAGAGGTCTGTGTATAATTAGCTCTGATGGCCTGCAGGATGTGAATACAAATCTGTGGCTAAGATGGGACTTGGCAGGCCCAACAGCTAATGGTCACAGGGAATAGATAAAAGATGAATTAAAGATGAATTTTAAAATGTATCCATTTTCTCTTTCTTTTAAAATCTTTTCTAGAAGAATGATTTGTCTTATTTGTTAAACCGTCTTTATGACAAATTGTCTTATTTTTAAAAGTAGACATAAAAGTGCATTAAAGCTAATCACCAATCTCTCTCTGATGGGCCATGGCATATCACTGATCTGGTGTTTTCAGCACCCCTCAAAAGTTGACTACAAATCTAAGATTATAAACTGACAATATTGAAAGCTATTTCCTTTCAGTGTTCCCACTCTCGTATTTGTCTTTCTCTGTTTAAAACTCCATCAAACCATTATCAAAAACTTTGTGATCTTTCTGACTTATAGACTGAAAGCCAAATTTAATGACTGTGTTGCACTCCATGATTTTAGATACAAAAATAAAGGGGATTTCAAAACAGCTAATAGTTCTCAAAATTAATATTTCAAAATGCTAGCTAGTGTACAGTTTATACTAGTATACAATTTACAATTGTAATACAATTTAGCATATTAACTTTCCTATATTCTAAATAAAAAAGTATTCTAGACCCTCAAAAACATTGTTTTCTGTAGTTAAAATGTTTTTCAGCTAGAAAACCTATATCCACTTTTAATCAATTTATTACTCAGTTTTAATATGTGTATGATTAAAAGTCACAGCTCTAAAAATATGTTCTAAAATAAACTTTTCACAGCTGTGAAATTAAATGAGTTCTAATCAATATTAATAAGTAAATAAAATAAAATAGCATAAAATAGAAAAGATCAGAAGATAACAGAATAGAAACCAATAGAATATACTGCACGTAGCAATGGAAAATATTCATGCCTAAAGTTTGTGTGTGTGCACATGTGTGTCAATACTAGATCCCAAGGTCATAGCCAAAAATGTGAATTACTATTCTAAGGCACATTAATATTTATTTTATTACATTTATTAATTTAAAAAGTATTGAATATTCAAAAGCACATGGTCATTCATTTTTATATATTTGAGACAGTGGTCAGTGTGTAGGTTGGTCATTACGTTCATCCTATAGGATAAAAGAAGTTGCCTCTGAAGAAATTGCTGTGATGTGTTGCAACAAAAAATCAACCAGCTCAACACCTGCCATCTGGAAGAAAAATGTGCAAATATTTGAGTATTTTTGGCTTCCATTTAGTCATGTGACCTTCATTTATCTAGATCTACTTTATACGAGCACCACGTTAGGCAATGGGAGGAAAACGATGAACAAAAAGTCATGATCCCGCTGTCAAAGAGCTTACAGCTCAGCAAATATTCATCAAATAAACTTAAAATAACGTTGAATTTTAGCTGTGTTAAATGCTATGAAGTGTTGATAAAAACAGAAGACTCAATTATATTAATAATGGAATGTAAAATCTTGTTATATAGTAATATTTTACTGATATTAACAATATTTAAGTGGTATTAATTTCTTTGAGGATTTAAACTGAGAACTTGAGGATGAGAAGTAGTTAACTAAGTGGAGTAAAGTACAGGCTGGGAATGAGAAGAATATGCCAGGTGGAAGAAATAGCGGGACAAAGGCTCTGTGGCAGGAGGCAGCAGGGCACATTTCCGGGAACCGGAGGCATGAATATATGGCTGTAACAGAGACCATGAGGAGAAGCATCTTGTGACATGAGAGGGGAGAGGTCAGTGGGCACCAGACCATACAGGAGCATGTAGCCTTCTTAAGAATTTTCACTTAAAAAGTGGAACAGTACACAGTCATATTTCTGGTTTAAAAAGATTGCTCTGGCTGCAATGTGAATAATGGTTAAGTGAGTATGTGAAAAACTAGTCTGGAGATTATTCTAGTCCCTAATAGCAATCCTTGTTGTAGTCCACTTACAAGACTCGGCTGGCTTAGCCTTGAGTGTCTGGCGAGGTACATGAGTGATGAAGATACTTGTAGAGATTTGACAGCCATCAGGGAGTAACACAAACAGGTGACTGGGTAGACTTGAAAGGGTAAGTAAAAGAGAGGTGCCCTTAGGTTATCTCCTAGGTTTCTAGGTTACAGACCTGATGGACAATGATGATGAGGAATGGAGGTGCCCTACAGGCAAAGGGAAGATATTTGGATAGTCAGGTGTGGTGTTCAGAGGAACACCAGTATCTGAGCTGAAGATTCTAATTTTGAAATTAATAGCATATTGCCGGAAATTGATGATAGAATGAGGCATAGACAAGATACTTTAGAAAAAGAGTGTAAAGTGAGAAGAGGAGAGGGAAGGAAAGAAGCAGGGAAGGAAAGAAAGGTCAGAGGAGGGAAAGAAAGCAGCACCAGGATTGAGCCTTGAAGGACTGCCTGATGAACAGCTGAGCAGAGCAGTCATAGAAGGAGTAGCCAGAACATTTGAAGGAAAACCAGGTGCCAAAGCCAACGGAAAAGCCAGTTTCAAGAAGAGAGTGGCCATCAGGTGGAATGCTAGTGAGAGACTAAACAAGAGGAAGGCTAAACGTATTATTTGGATCTTATATATTGAGGTTATCAGAGATCCTGGTAAAATATAAATATAAATAGATTATGTCATTAAAGCACTGGCTAAGTTTCTCCCGTATAAATGTCAAGAGTTTCAAAACTTGAGATTATAAATAAAAATCACATGCAGTATTGTTTACAATGCCTTATTATTGAGATCCTGTTAAAGAGTAAACAATAATCTTTTTTTTTTTTTTGAGACAGAGTTTCACTCTTGTTACCCAGGCTGGAGTGCAATGGCGCAATCTCGGCCCACCGCAACCTCCACCTTCTGGGTTCAGGCAATTCTCCTGCCACAGCCTCCTGAGTAGCTGGGATTACAGGCACACGCCACTATGCCCAGCTAATTTTTTAGTAGAGACGGAGTTTCACCATGTTGACCAGGATGGTCTCAATCTCTTGATCTCATGATCTACCCGCGTTGGCTTCCCAAAGTGCTGGGATTACAGGCTTGAGCCACCATGCCTGGCCAACAATAATCTTTTTATAACAAAAGTATAAACACCACCATCAGAATTTGTTCATTTTTCTCCTTACTGATCATATCACCTTGCTCCTAGCTTTGGTAAAACAGGACTTAAGAACAAAATATGAATAGCAGGAAACATTTACCTTTTTTAAACACAAAACCATGATATTTCATCTCAATAGCGTTCAAATTTCTATGACTCAATATATTCAACATCTTTCATGACCACAATTCAATCTGATTTGACATCTCATTAAAAACATTCTCTTTTTGCTGCTGGATGAATGATTTCATAAATTGCCTACATGATCCAGGCCTAGAATACTGAAAGGAACATGATTCTGATGAGTAAACATATTCTGTTTTTAGTCATTTTTTATTGTGCACACTTGCAAAATTATTCAAGTTTACGATTAGAGCTACATGAGGACTTTTAAAAATATTCTACATAGCTTGACTATGTCACACATAGATATTTAAATTCCAAAGTTTGTTGTGTATAGCTGCAACCCAAATCAGAAGGGAAATGTTATAATGAAGTAAATTTTTTAAACATAGAAATTGTACCATATCTCCAAAGAAATCATTCAGCCAGCAACAAATGGAGAATGCCTTTTAATTTAAAACAAAACCAAAACAGTCATGTATTCAAGGATTTATTTTGTCAATATTTATTGAGTGTGTACCATTTGTCACAAGTGTGAAAAAGAGAGAGAGAATCCAGATGAGACAAAAACTACGATTATGCAAAGGTTATGAAGGAAAAGGACAAGGCAGGTAAGAAGTGAACAACTGGAAAGGCCAGAGGATCATGACGGTAATGGTGACTCTAGCAGTCATCATTCAGCCAGGGCTTATTACTTAGCAAGACACAAAAGAAGCACCCCTAAGGATTATCTCACCTGATCCTGGCAGCAACCTGTGAATTAGGTGGCAATGCAATTATCTCTATTCTAAGATAAGGAAACTAAAGCTTAGAGAGGTGTCTTGTTTTTGTTTGTTTGTGTAAATAAATCACAGGGCTCATAATGGTTATCCTTGAGACATTTGGAAAATTTAAATTCTGCTCAGCAAAATAATAGAGAAGGCAGACTTTTAGAAATGCTATCACCAAAGTATGGATATAATTCTGTTACTGCTCTGATGCTCACGGGTATTAGTGGTTTCTTATGAGGACTCCTGTTCTCACCAAGGATGACAGATTAAAGAGGCAGCACTATAAAAGATTAGGAAAAATGTGGGGAAAAAACAGAGATAAAACTGAATAACACTGAGTAACTCTGTATCAGCTACTAAATGACAAGCCAAAGAAAGAGTGTTTGTCAGATACACACACACACACACACACACACACACACCATCTATCACCTAAATAATAAGGATATGATCTTTCTCAGCTCCTCTAGTAAAACTTCACACTCAAAATCTGGTCTCTTGTTTAGCAGATTTCAACAGTTCTTTCTGACCCCCAAAACTATTAAAAAAATATTTCCAAAACCCATCTTATTTGCAGCTGTCACAACACTTCTCCAAGAATTCTCCACTGACTCCTCTGCACAGAGTTCGCATTTCCCATGCTGGATTTCAAGGCCTTCTCCTCATGTGGACTTTGCCTTTATCACCTCTCCTACTTTTATTTTCCACCATCAGTGGATCTGCCTGGTCCATCTAAATCCCTTCTGTCTCATCTCTTCCCTTCTCCTACTTCTTTCCTCATGACATTGCTATTAGGTTCCACCTTCTAAGAACAACTTTGTAAATCTTAACTGCCACTCTCACCTATAAAAAATTGCTGCAGAGTTCAGCAATATTTGGGAAAACAAACTCATTTGTATTAATTGGTATAGAGAAATGAGTTTCAAATTATTTTAGCTACACAGTCCTTTTGTGTGTAAAATTTCTCCCAGAATCCAGCCACTTAGGACTAGATCCCTAGGAGAAAGATAAATGTCTAGTTGTGGCCAATTGTCCTGGGGCCTCATCCCTGCCTCAACCACACTGGTTAGGCTAGTAGTTCTGGGGTGGGGAGACCATCAGTCAGTACCAAAAACACAGCCTAATTACAGAAACTTATCCTAAGTCAAATTCAATATGCAGAACCCTGAAAGTACCTAAAGAATAATTTGTAATCCACTTTCATCAGACAGTAATGTCAACCATTCAGTATGGAACAACATTTGTTTAGCACCTACTATGTAGGCACCAGTTTTAGCACTTGAACTTGATCAGTGACTGCAATGATTCCCCTTCCTTGATAAGTCACAATCTGGCAGAGGGAGGACAGACATTTAAAAAGCACATAATGAATATGTACAATATATAATTTATTTATTAGAAGGAGATACATGCTACGGGAGAGGCAGGGTGGGAGGAGGAAAAGAGAAAAGGAGATTGCAAGTTCCAGGAAGGACTAAAGGAAGACAGGCATGTTGTACTTGCAAAGAGGGTAGCCAAAGAAGGCCTCATTGATAAAAGTGCCACTCAAGCAAAGCCCCAAAGGAAGTGGAGGAATTAGCCATGAAAACAATAAAGGGGGTGGTGATAACTAGTCTTAATTGATATCTTTTCATGAATAACTTAAAATGTGTCATGTAAATTGCTAAACTGGTTTGCATTATAGACATTATAAATAAACCATCAGAGGTTGGTTTTATTATTTATGGTTTCACCTATGAAGATACTGTGACTGGAGCAGTGGAATCACCTAGAGGCCTTGTTAAAACACAGATTGCTGAGCCTGACCACCAAAGTTTTAAATTTGCTAAAACTGGGTTTTAGCCTGAGAATTTGCATCTCTAATGAGTTCTTAGGCCCTGCTGTTGCTAAGCCCGGAAGGTCAAGCGAAGCATCACTGACTTAAAAGAGATAATCTCCACAAGACCTTTCTTTCTCTAAAAGTTCATATTCTGGTCTAAATTATATACTTCCTCTTTCAAATAATGGGACCTTCATCCAAATATTTCCATTTATCATCCGCTTGAAACTTACAAACAAAATATATGTTATAGTAGATATTACTTTTTTTTTTTAGTTGGAGTCTCACTCTTGTTGCCCAGGCTGGAATGCAATGGCATGATCTCCACTCACTGCAACCTCCACCTCCCAGGTTCAAGAAATTCTTCTGCCTCAGCCTCTCCAGCAGCTGGGATTACAGGCATGCACCACTATGTCTGGCTAATTTTGTATTTTTAGTAGAGACAGGGTTTCTCAATGTTGGCCAGGCTGGTCTTGAACTCCTGACCTGAAGTGATCTGCCCACCTTGGCCACCCGAGGTGCTGGGATTACAGGCATGAGCCACTGTGCTCAGCCTATATTACATTTTTTAACAAAAAAGGAGAAACATGTAATGTAGATGACAGGGAGATGGATGCAGCAAACCTACGTAACAATCCTGTATGATCTGCACATGTACCTCAGAACATAAAGTATAATAATAATAATAAAAGTTGGTGTTCAATGTTACAAAAAAAAAAGGATCAAGTGGTGATAAAATGAAAGCTCTACAAGGGCAAGCATATTATCGGTTTTATTCATTGAGTATTCTTAGCACACAGAAGAGCTTTTCAGTGAATTAATGCTATTATGTATCCTATATTTTAAAACCTATTTATTTTACAATAATTTTGGATTTACAAAAGAGTTAGTTGTAAAGATAACACAAAGAGTTTTCATATGCCCTTCAAGCAGCTTCTTCTAATGTTACCATTATAAATAACACTTATCAAAGCTAAAAAAATTAACATTGCTATAATGCCATTAACTAACTTTCAGGCTTTTTTGGTACCTTGCCAATTTTCCCACTAATGTCCCTGTCCACTCCAGGACAGCATGTCACATTTGTCATTGTGCCTGTTTCATGTCTTCTGGTCTTTCCTTGTTATGACCTTGACACTTTTGAAACAAACTGATCAGGTATTCCATTGGAGGTCCCTCAATATGGGGTTTTCGCTGTTGTTAATAGGCTGGCGTTATAGATTTTGGGGCATGGAGAGGTAAATTAACCTTCTCACTTCAACATACCAGGAGTAGATACTATCAATAGGACTTATCACTGGAGATGTTAAACTTGATCAATTGTTTAAGGTGGTATCTTCCAGGTTTCTCCACTGTACAGTTCCTATGTTTCTCTTTCTAGAAGAGTGAATCACTAAGTACACACTTAAGGGACAGAGAATTGAGCTCCACCTCTTGGAGAGAGGCACATAAAAGAGTGTAGACAGATGTTAAAACCACCACACAATTAATAAATATTTGTGAGAAGAAGACACATTGAGGCTATGTACATATCCCATTTCTCCTTAAATTTTCTCCCAGGATAATGTCCTGTTTTCTCTTTCCCAGTCCTAGAAGCTGTTATTTCTCCTTTTATTAGAGAATGGTATTGAGAAACGATCTGGGCATTAGGCATGTTTATCACTACTACTGGGATATCACTGCATCAAGGCCCCCTCAGTATACAGAGCTGTGCAATATGTGCGTATGTATTAGCTGATATATCTGTATTTATTCCTGTTACCTATTACACACAGATAGATAACAGGAATAAATACAGATATGTCAACTAATATATATATGTGCATACACACACACACAGAGATGTATATATATGGAACCAAACATGAGTCCCCACTGATATCTCTGACTCAGTCAATACTGGTTCACTCTAGCCTTCCTCTGTTGCTTATTTTTAACATCTTTCTTTGATAGTGAGAAACCTGGTGTCAAGGAGTAAACACAAAATTCCTATGATGTCCCCCATAAAATTCCTATGATGAAACCCTAATCCCCAGGAACTCACACTGTAACCATATTTGAGAAAGGGTCTTTAAAGAGGTAATTCAATTAAAATACAGTCATTAGGAAGGTCCCCAATCCAATATGACTGGTGTCCTAAGAAGAGGATATCAATACAGATACACATGGAGGGAAGTCAGGTGAAGATACAAGGAGAATATGGTCATCTATAAGCCAAGGAGAGGGGAACACAGCCTTCCCTCATGATTCTCAGAAGGAGCCACCCCTGCCAAGCACCTTGATCTCAGACTGGTAGTGATTATAATTAAATAATCAATATTGCTACATTATTGTTAACCAGAGGCCATACTTTATTCAGATTTTCTTAGTTTTAATCTAATACGTGTGTGTGTGTGTGCGTGCGCATGTACTTTTTTTTCTGTTCCTGTATCTCATCCAGCTTTACACTCTGTATTTAGCCACCACGTCTCCTTATGCAACTCTTAGCTATGGCAGTTTCTTAGACTTCTCTTGTTCTTGATGACTTGATGACTTAACGGTTTTGAGGGTTATGGGTCAGGCATCTTGCAAATGTCCCTCCATTGAGACTTGTCAGACGTTTCTCTCATTATTAGACTGTGGTCACAAGTTCTGAAGAGTAAGACCACAGAGGTAAAGTGCCATTTTCATAATATCATATTAAGAGCACCTACTATCAACATGAATTACCACTGTTGATATTGACCTTGATCACATGGCTGAGGTAGTATCTGTCAGATTTCTTCACTGTAAACTTATTTTTCTCCTTTTTCCATACTGTACGCTTTGGAAGGAAGTCACTATGTGTAGACCACACTTAAGAAGTGGAGATTTATATTCCATCTCCTTAAGGGTGCAGTATCTGCATGAATTTTTTGAAACTTTTCTGCTTGGGAAATTTGTCTATAGTCCTCATTGATTTGTTTATTCAACTATGTATTTACTATATATTCATAAACATTTATTATATATTTTGGATTATGATTATAATTTAAAATTGTTTCATTGCTCAGTTTGCCCCAGCTTTGGTCATTGGGAGCTCTTCAGTTGGTTCTTGTGTCCCTTTGAATGAAATACATGAATTTTGCTTGATTAATTATTTAATTACCCTGAGACAGGTCTCACTCTGTCACCCAGGCTAGAGGAGAGTGGCACAATCATGGCTCATTACAGCTTGGAACTTTTGGGTTCAAATGGTCTTTCCACCTCAGCCTCCTGAGTAGCTAGGACTACAGGTGCAGGTCACCACGCCTGGCTAATTTTTAGTAGAGAAGAGTCCCACTGTGCTGCCCAGGCTGGTCTTGAACTCCTGATCCAAGCGATCCTCCCATCTTGGCCTCCCTAAGTGCTGGGATTAGAAACGTGGGCCACCATACCCAGCATTTTTTGATTGTGAAGACCTCCTTACTTTGTGGGAATAAAAAAATTCTCCTCATTCTCTATGTTTCCTGTACCAGTACTAGAATCAGCTATTTCTTCAAGGAGCCCTGGTTTATTTTATCAGAGAATGGTATTAGGAAGCAAGATTTGGGTCCTAAGTATATTCTACATTTTTGGCCTAACAATCTATCATAAATACTTTCTTCATGTGAATAAATTTAAGATATTTTTAGATGTACATAATATTCTACCATGTGGATAAACAGTAATATCATCTATTGATGGAAACTCATATTGTTTCTATGTATTTAGGTATTAAGAACAATACTGAGATCAACTTTTTGGTGTCGAAATCATCATACTGTAACTGGTCATTTCCAGAAGATAAATTGCTAGAATGGGAAATAAAGAGTTTAGGGCTCTTGATGCATAGTATGAAAGGGGCTTCCGGAGTCCCACTTGGGGCGCCCAGTAATCCCATGCACTCTCCAACGTCAGGTATCTATTGTCATTGTTACTTTTTAAAATAATTTTCTATTAATGGATAAAACTTTCTTTGTGGTTATCATTTATTCCTAGATGGATGAACAACATCTGAAATTATGTCTTCGCCATTTGAATCCCCTTTTAAAAATGTTTTCTTTGCCAATTTTTTAATTGGTATCCTTTTTAATATACTGATATGTAGGAGTGCCTGCATATTAAAGAAATTAACTCTTTGCCTATTATATATTTAACCATCTTTCTCCAATGTGTCATTTATCTCCTACTTTGGTTTATGGACTATTTCTTGTTTAAACAATAACTTTCATATTCCATATTCTATAACTTAAACAAATATATAGTTGTGTTTTTTGCTTACACCACATTTACATTTAACAATTTTGCTCATGGACTAAAAAATGTGTTTACTTTCACAGTTTTGCATTATGTGAGCCAATCTAAAAAAAAGCTGCTGATGTATTATTGATTCTGACATAGTGATGAAAGCACAGATTATGCATCTATTAGAACTTATATTTTATGACAGGTTTGTCAGGTCTAATTTATGACTCATACCTATTTCTGGCTCAGTAGCCACAAATTATCTCCATTTGAATCTTTATGATATAGTACATTTTCTTGCCAGAGTATTTTTTCAAATATCTTGATACATTGTAAAGAAAAACAACAACAATAAAACCCAGAAAACATACACCAAAAATTGATAAATGGAAAATATCATTTTGAAAAACAGTTTCAAATATATATGTATCTCTCTCCACTTTCTTCTTAGGCTAGTTTAATTTTTTAATTTTTTAAAATATTTTAGGCTAGCTTAATATTTTTATAAATACATGATCATTTTTAGAAATGTACATATTCATGTTGTCATGTTTAATTTGCTTAATATAAGCATGCATATACAAAAATATGAAACTGATGTCACCATCTTCATTATAGTAGCATTATAATGTAAAACTTCAAATGAGGAGAGAAAAAAAAAAAAATATATATATATATATATATATATATATATCCCTAAGAGTACAAAATAGCTAGGATGGTGAGGATCAGGAGAAGGTAACTGGGAATATTCTAGTCACGTGCAGAGACATAGAGGTAGGAAGAGATACATGGTATGTGTAGGAAACAGAAGGAAGGTAAGCAAGGGCCACACCACACAAGTTACCTAGTCTTGTTAAGGATTTGGGTCCTTAACCTGAAAACAGATGGAAAAACATGCAAGTGGTTTGTTGACATTTACTGTCTGACCAAGACCCTCTGAGTAATGTGTGGAATGAATTGTAGGGAAGCAAAAGTTCCTCAAGTTTAGGGTGGTGCTCACCAGTTGTCCAGGCATTAGATGATGATGGCTTGACCTGAAGTGGTGGGAGCTATAAATACGGAGAGAAGGGAATAAATCTGGGGTAGGGTTGGAATGCAAAATCAACACCACTTAGCAATGGACTAGAAACATGAAGTGGGCGAAACGGGTAGATGGAGATGCCTTATCAAGAGATAGGAAACATTGAGAGCAGCAATGTGGTAAGAAGATCAGCATTTGGACTTTTTTTGCTTTGCAATCTCTTTGAAATATCCAAAAAGACATACCACTGGTACTCAGAAATTAGACCTGAACTGAGGTCATGAGTGTGTTAACATGTAGGTCATAATTAAATCAAAGATTGTAGATGGGATTGCTTAGAGAATGAGTTGTTTTGCCCCTCATGAAATATCTGACAATATCTTCAGACATTTTTAGTTGACGCAATTGGGGCATCTAGTGAAGAAAGGCCAGGGAAGCTGCTAAACATCCTACAATACTAAGACCAGCCCCAACAACCAAGATTACACAGACCAAAATGTCAGTAGTGCCAAGGCTGAGAAACCCTGGTACACACTGCAAAAGAAATGTGAGCTTTTAAGAATTTCACCTGAAGTCTTCTTCCCTCCTCCTTCCCTAGCTACTCGGACTCCCTCTTTATCAGCAGTCAGCTCCCTCCCCGGTGAGGAAAGGACCTGAGAAATAGAGAAATCTAGAAAAGTGATCAAGGTTGGAGTTTAATGAGAAGTGGTGCAAAATTCCATCTGTATGTCCACAAGATATACATGGCCTGTTGAAAAACAAGAGGTTTATGAATATTTTTGAAGAATTTATTAAAAAATATTTTCCATACAAACTAAACTCTGAACCAACATATAAAGACTCCCTTTTGCAATACCAGTGTCTGGCACTGATTGTTGCTCAGGTTCCTGAAAAGCAGAGACTGAGAGAGAAGCAAACACAGAACAGGGAGAAACACAAGAAAACAGAGTTCTCAAAGAAAAAATGAACAACAAACAGTGCTAGGAAAGTAGAAGGCAGGGAATTTGGGTAGGAAAAGAAGAATGAATGACTTTACATGGAAAAAAAGCAAGCCCCATCTATAAATATGTTTCCAAATAACCATTTAGAGTTTGTTATTTGGAATTCTATAAGCAGCTTGCCCCCAGAAACAATGTTATGAGAAGTAAAGTGTAACGAAAAACTATAACAACTGGTTTGACAGGTATCTATGGATGTTACAGACCAAGCTATAGAAGACTGGGAGGTTCAGGATTTTTTCTTTAATCAGCTGCCTTTCTCTTTCTCTTTTGGGAATATGCTTGGCCTCATTTTTTTTAAAGCTTATTTGTTCATCAAATATTTATTGAATACTTACACAGGTATTTGTTAAGTGTCTGTGTCCCCACTAAATTCTAAGCTCCATGAGAACAAGTACAAGTTTACTCTGTGCACTTCTGCATGCTACCATTACCGCCATTAGTGCCTGGCATCCAGAAAATGATAATTGGTTAATGGCTGAATGTTGATCAAATGAACAAATATATTTCTAAAAAACGTTGTTGGTCTACCCTACTGTATTTCAAAGGGTGAATTTCTATGCAGAGTTGCCATATAAACTTTTTAGAAAGTAGCCTAGTAGTGTAGAGAATGATGTTTTGAGTCAGAAAGGTCATCCATAAATAGGCCAGTTTTGCCTGAGAACCAACACTTGAAGTCAGCCTTATGCAACTACTATATATATAGTTATAGTTCTATATTTCCTCCTCTCTTTGAGATATTAAAATTTTTCTATTTTTGTCATGGCTGTGGTAGTGGTGATGCAAGCATAGCCCAAGCTAACAGTTTAAAATTTAGAAAGAAAACAGCCTATTTTCTTTAACAACAAGAGGAAATCTTCAGAAGAGGCAAGGTTTTGAAATGGATGGAAACCTACTAACAGGATTAATATAGTATCGTAAACAATTTTGTGCAAAGAAACTTCCACATTGAACTTCAAAGGGGAAAGGAACTGAGACAGGAAAAATGGGTCAAGTGAGGAGAAATTTTCTGATTAGGAAAAGATAGTCAGTGGAGAACCTTTTACAGGCCCTGACTCAAGCATGAGGCCTTTGTAATGTGTCTGTCTTATGGCTAAACAGTGCCACTTAGACCAAATAATATTGAAAAGCAAAAGTGGCCTCTCTGCCAAAAACAGGCAGGAAGCAGTAAGAACTGGGCACCCCCTATGAAGCCATGGCTTTAAGATGTCGATTAAAGAAGACAATGGATAAAAAACTGCAAATACATACTTTAATGAGCCAGTAAATGCGTAGGGATCCAGGACTTTTAAATATTCAAGGTACTAAATAAAGATATGTCTGAAAACATAAAAGAGAAAAAAGCAAGATCCTGACTAAACAACAACAAATAAGATTTAGGCAGTAGCACACTTAATTTTACTCTGAAGTTTTTATTTTGTTAAGAGTTGCCTTAAGTTTGTAATCAGTAATTTACAGGTATATTAATAATTTAATATCAATTAAATTTTCATGTGTATTTTAATAATTACATACATACATATTCACAAACATAGCATTAAAAAGTGCTCTGTCACACTTAACAATCCACACCTAGAGATCCATGGTTGTTCTAGAAAGCTGTAAGCACAAATGTTCATAACTGGAAACTTACCAAGTTTATAATAAAACTTAATAATGAATGTTTAGGCCAGGTGCAGTGGCTCACACATGTAATCTTAGCATTTTGAGAGGCCAAGGTGGTCAAACAGCTTGAGCCCAGCGTCTGAGATCAGCCTGAGCAACATGATGAGACCCCACCTCTACAAAAACAACAATAAAACATTAGCCAGGTGTGGTGGTGTGCACCTGCAGTCCCAGCTACTTGAGAGGCTGAGGTGGGAGGATCACCTGAGCCCAGGAAGTCAAGGTTGCAGTGAGCCATGATTGCACCACTGCACTCCAACCTGAGCAAGAGTGAGACCCATCTCAAAAACATAAATAAAAATAAACACATAAATATAATGAAAGTTTAAACTTAATAATTAAAAATAATGAGTGAACAACTATTGAATGCACATTATAATATAGAGACTTTACATATATTTTATCTAGCCCTCACAGCAAATCTATAATAAAGGTAGGTATTATAACTGGACCCATCTTAGAGATGAAGGAATAAGGAGGTTAAGTTATCAAGACTACAGCTTCAGAGTTAGAATCTGAACTACGTATTTGTTTTAAAGTTCTACAGCGTAATGACAAACATAATAATAATGAATTCAAGAGTTTTTTGGAAGTGCGCTGAACTTCTCACTGCTTAGTTTGATTTCTTTTCTCTGTTTTCTTCTCAATACTCCTTGTTCTCATCTTCTGCACCTACACATTCTACTTGAACAACGGCATCCATTTCTGTGGCTTCAGGTTCACCACTGAGTTGAAGTTTCCTCACTCTAGATCCAGCCTAGACAGCCCTCTCTCAGTCCCCACCAAGGAGACATCTTGACTTGGATGTCATTCTGCTACCTGAAGCTAAACATGACCAACACTGAACTCAGTACCTCCAGCCCACACCCAAAGTCTACTTTTCTTTTTATGTTTCTTAACTCAGAAAATAACCCTATCTTTCCTTCAGTGCCTACACCAGGAATCTGGGGTGACCATTCTCCTTTAAGCCCTATAGACAATCACATTACAAGTTCTCTTATTTCTACCTCCTGATTAACTCTCCCGTCAGCTGAGTCTTCTCACCTACACCTCCATCGTCAACTTCAGCAGAACTACTGAACAGTCTCCTACCAGCCCCGCTTGGGGCCACATTCTGAACGTTTCCCACAATGCTGCCAAAGTGATTTTTCTAAAGAACACATGATGCAATGTACTCATTTATTTATTCAGCAATTTTTTTTGTTGAATATCTTCTGTGTGGCAGGTACTATTCTGCATGGCGAGAAATACACCAGTTAACAAAAGAGACAAAAAGGGTATCAAAGAAATTTTGTTCTAGTGGAGAGAGACTGATGTAAACAAAATGAGTGTATACATATGTGTATGTGTAGATGTGTGATGTGTGAATGTGAAATTAGATGGTAATAAAAGCACACTGCCCTCATGCCTCATCTTATTAGTCCTTCATTCACCCACACCCTAGGATTCATCCCTATTGAGCGACTCTTACTTTCCCAAACATGCCATGTCCCTATATCCAGGCCTCTCTACATTCTCCTTCTTCTACTTAAAATTCTCTTCCCACTGGCTTTTCACCAGGCTAAACTTTTGTGTGGCAGGTACTACCGTGTGGCATTAGCCTACCCTCTTCCAGCCAGTTTTCTCTGATCCCCCAGTTCTGATTTTGCTGTCCATCATGAGGCTCCCAAACCAACTTAACCTTCCCAGAGGGTAGTTAACACAAGTTCCGATTATGTGATAGGTATTTGTATTAGTTTGCTCCGGTTGCCATAACAAATTACCACAGACTGGTGGCTTAAACCCCAGAAATTTATCTTCTCACAGTTCTGGAGGCTATTAGCCTAAGATCAAGGGATTGGCAGGCAGGCATGGATTTCTTCTGAGGCCTCTTTTCTTAGTGTGCAGATGAACGCCTTCTCCATACGTCCTCGTATAGTCTTTCCTCTATGCATGGATGTTCCTGGTGTTTCTTCGTGTATCTAAATTTCCTCTTCTCATAAGTACAACAGTCAGACCAAATTAGAGAATACCCTAAAGGTGTCATTTTTAACTTAAGCACCTCTTCAAAGACCCTATCTCCAAATACAGTCACATTCTGAGGTACTGGAAGTTAGGGATTTAACAAATGAATTTTGGGAGTAGGGGCAGAGGACACAATTCAGTTCTTAATAATATTCTATAATCAACTCATTATTAATCTTACTTTGCCTATGGCCCTAAACAACAGCCTATTCCCATATTATTTTGAAGAAAATGCAAGATATCATATCCTTCAATCAGTAAATATTCAACATCTTTAGATAAAGAAAATATATTTTACTCTCTGGATCTAAACAGATGAGATCTACTAAGCTCTCTGATTATTTTCTAACATCTTTTCTGGGTTTTGGACCATTTCATTGCCTTTTTGGAAAATATTATCCCTTATAATAATCACTAACAAAACAAATGTTTTAAATCTTCAATGTGGTAGATCTTCAGTCTACACTCCAAGGATGAAAAAGAAGGTACCCATTTTTCTGCATGCTTCTTAGGCTACTGGAAAAGAAACTGTGTGTGTGTGTGTGTGTGTGTGTGTGTGTGTGTGTGTGTGTGAAATATTATTACTAAAATGAGACTAACAGATTTTCAAGGTTCATTTTGAGAATCCACACATGTCACTCCATGCATCATCAGTGAGACCCAAGAAGCCAGGCTATTTTCTTTTTTCATTATGGATGCCCTTTACAGATCTCCTCATCTCCTAACAGCTGTCATGGCAACATTCTCCTCTGTCAGATGAGAAAGCAGCAAGGCTCATCCTCTTAATGCATGAATGAACCACAGAGGCTTCTGAATAACAGAATTCCCCAGAGTTTGCATGACACCATTGCAAAATGCAGTTTTGCAGTTTCTGCCAGACAGTCTGGTGATGCCTTCTCCATACTGACACTTCACACTGTGACGATAAAATGAGGAGTAGATGAAAGAGATGGTTATTCTTTACTTTCCATTGGTATCTCTATGTATTTTGTCCTTAAAAAGCATGTTGTAAAACAGCAATGAAAAACATGGGTGCTGAAGAATATGTGGACTATATAGGATTCTAACAACTAAATGACACTTTCATTCTTGCATATATTTATAAGAAAAAAATAAAAAATTGCTGTATTTCAGAAATAAACTGAATAGCATAAATACCAAAAGTTTTATTCAGCAGAAATTCTTGAAACTGGAATAAATGGTTTGGCTGAAAATTCTATAAATGAACATGAGTAGGTATACTTACATTGATTTTTCTAAAATAAAATGTATCTTTGGGACAGTTTTAGATTTATAGAAAAATTACAAAGATAGTACAGTGAGTTCCCATAACCCCAGAGAGCTTCCCCTATTGTTATACATTCTAAGTGTACATTTGCTACAACTAAATAAGCAATATTGATACATCATTATTAACAACAAAGTCCATACTTTAGTTAATTTTCTTCATTTTACCTAGTGTTATTTTCTGTTCCAGGACCCCATCCAAGAAAACACATTTCATTAGCTGTCATGTTTCCTTAAGGTCCTCTTGGCTCTAACAATTTCTGAGATTTCTCTTGGTTTTGATGACCTTAACAACTTTGAGGAATATTCATTTTTGTAAAATGCCATCAATTAAGATTTGTCTGATACTTTTCTCATGATGAGATTGGAGTTAGGTATTTTGTTTGGGAAGGAAGACCACAGAAGTAAAGTATTATCTTTATCACATCATACATAACAGCAATAGTACTTATCACTGCTGATGTCAGTCTTGATCATCTAGGAAATGTATTCATAACTACGAGAAGAAACTACTGTGAGTAAATACCATAAAATTACTTTCTTCCCCTTTTCCACACCATATTCTGAAACAAAATCACTATGCATAACCTCTCCACTTTCTTGAGGGTGAAGTATCTGCATCAATTGTTTGGAAATTCTACAGGGGAGACTGCCTCTTCTCCTCCATACGTTTATTTTTTGTATAGATATACCACAATTTGTTTATTCATTTACCTACCGAAAGATATTTTTGGCCAGGTGCACTGGCTCATGTCTGTAATCCCAGCACTTTGGGAGGCCGAGGCAGGCAGATCACTTGAGGTCAGGAGTTCAAAACCAACCTGGCCAATATGGTGAAACCCCATCTCTACTAAAAATACAAAAATTAGCCAGGTGTGCTGGTATGTGTCTGTAATCCCAGCTACTTGGGAGGCTGGGGCAGGAGAATCACTTGAACCCAGGAGGCAGAGGTTGCAGTGAGCTGAGATTGTGCCATTGCACTCCAGGCTGGGTGTCACAGTGAGACTCTACCTCAAAAAGAAAGATAGTGTTGCTTCATTGTTTCTTCTTTTCTAATATAAGCATTTCTCTAAGTTTTTCTCTAAGCACTGCTTTCCTTGCATTCCACAGTTTTGTTTTTGTTTTATTTTGTTTTTAATTGAAAAATAATAAATGTACATATCTATGTGGTACAATGTGATGTTTTGATACATGTATATATTGTGTAATAATAAAACCAGAGTAATCAGCATATTCATCACCTCAAATGTGTGTCATTTCTTTGCTTTTCAAGAACTTCCAAAACCTTCCCTTCTCACTACTTCAAAACATATGCAACATGTTACTGTTAACTCTAGTCACCCTACTAAGCAATAGAACATTAGAACTTATTTTAAATGAAGTTTTAAATACTAAAATTATTTTAAGAAAATAAGCACAGCCATTTAAGTATGTTATTCACAGTTACACTACTACTGCTAGTATATGGAGAAACAGCAGTTAAACTCACAATTTTTTATAAGTAATATTGTGAATTTTATTTTATTCAAAAAAAATTTTAAGTGACTGGGTCTCACTATGTTGTTCAGGCTAGACTCAAACTCCTAGGCTCAAGAAGTCCTCCTTCCTCAGCCTCCTGAGTAGCTGGGACTACAGGCTATTCAAAATATTCTTCAATGTATCTTGTTACTCCTTCAGTACATGTATTATTGGGAAGAGTGTTGTTTAATCTGTAAATATTTTGGGATTTTCCAAATATCTTTCTGTTATTGATGGATAGTTTAATTTCATTGCAGTCTGAGTACATGCTTTGTATAATTTCTATTCTTTTAAATTTGTTAAGGTATGTTTTATGGCCAAGGATGTGATCTATCTTCGCAATTTTCCATGCAAGCTTGAGAATGTGGATTCCGCTACTATTGGATGGGGTGCTTTATAAATGTCAATTAGATCAAGCTGACTGATTAAGCTATTCAAGTCAACTATGTCCTTACTGATTTTCTTCTGGCTTGATCTATCAACCAGTGAAAGAGGGGTGTTGAAGTCTGCAGCTACAATAGTGAATTTATCTTTTTAAAATTGGGCCTCTTCACAGGTCCATCAGTTTTTGCCTCATGTATTCTGATTCTCCGCTGTTCAGTGCATATGTTTTTAGGACTGTTATGTCTTCCTGGAGAACTGACACTTTTATTATTCTTAATGTTCCTATTTCTCCCTGATAATTCCCCTTGTACCAAAGTCTGCTATGTTTAAAATTAAGATAGTGACTGCAGCTTTCTTTTGACTGGTGTTAACATGGTGTATCATTCTCTGTCCCTTCACTTTTAACCTGCTGCTTCATATTTAAAGGGGGCTTCTTGTAGACAATAAGGACTTGACTGTGACTCTAGGTCTCCTTTATATTTCTTCTTATTTTGCCTTCTCTTAATTGTGCCCCTCTTGTTCTTCTTTCTCCTGCTTTAATTTAGCATTTTATATAACACTGTATCTCCTCTCTGAGCATTTCAATTATACTTCTTTTAATTTTTTTAGTGGTGGTACTTGAGTTTCTAATACGCATTTTTAAACTAATGTAAGTTCAATTTCAACTAATATTATACCATTTCATGTGAAGTGCAGTTACCTTATAAGAGAGTATTTCCAATTCCTCTCTCCAATCTCTTATGACATTGTTGTTATTCATTTCACTCAACCATACCCTATAATTATCCAATACACTATTACATTTAATAGTTTAAATGAAGTTTCTTTTAGCTTAATTAATGAAAAAAGCAAAAGATTTTATTTTACCTTACTTTATTCCTTCTCTGATGTTCTTCTTTCTTAATGTTGATCTAAGTTCCTAAACTATCACTATCATTTTCTCTGAAGAATTTCTTTTAACATTCTTTTTGCCAATTTAAATAGTTTTATTTAAGACATTGCATTTTCCACTTACAAATACAGTGTTTATAAAGTGCAATGTTAGTTCTTTCCTTCCCCTGTGCATATGTTCCATATTCAAGTATTGAGAATGCCCAGTAACTTACTATAGCAGCTCAACTTTTTAAAACTGCCACAGAATTTGCTACAATTTTAGGTCCTTCAATGCTTTATATGTGTGGAACAATGCTAAATCTATACTTGGGTTGGCTTAATCAACCTCTTCAATAGTGGGCCCTGAGGAAGCACCACCAGAGGGAGGAGCTCCACCACCAGGGAATCCTCCAGGCATTCCTCCTGGCATGCCTCCTGCACTCTGGTACAGCTTGGTGATGATGGGGTTGCAGACTTTCTCCAGCTCTTTTTGCTGATGTTCAAATTCTTCCTTCTCGGCAGTCTGATTCTTATCAAGCCAGTTGATAATTTCATTACACTTGTCCAGAATCTTCTGTTTATCCTCATCGTTAATCTTGCCTTGAAGTTTCTCATCTTCAACAGTTGCTTTCATGTTAAATGCATAGGATTCAAGTGAATTCTTAGATGACACTTTGTCCCTCTGCTTCTCGTCTTCAGCTTTGTACTTCTCAGCTCCCTGGACCATACGTTCAATGTCTTCCTTGCTCAAACAGCCCTTGTCATTAGTGATAGTAATCTTGTTCTCTTTTCCTGTACTCTTGTCCACAGCAGACACATTGAGAATGCCATTGGCATCAATGTCAAAAGTGACCTCAATCTGAGGAACACCTCGGGGTGCAGGAGGTATGCCTGTAAGTTCAAACTTGCCAAGCAGGTTGTTATCCTTGGTCATGGCACGCTCACCTTCATAAACCTGAATAAGCACACCAGGCTGGTTGTCGGAATAGGTAGTGAAGGTCTGTGTCTGCTTGGTGGGAATGGTAGTATTACGCTTGATGAGGATGGTCATGACTCCACCAGCAGTTTCAATGCCAAGGGAAAGAGGAGTGACATCCAAGAGCAGCAAATCTTGAACATTTTCAGACTTATCTCCAGACAGAATGGCGGCCTGGACAGCTGCACCATAAGCAACAGCTTCATCAGGGTTGATGCTCTTATTCAGTTCTTTTCCATTGAAAAAGTCTTGGAGAAGCTTCTGAATTTTGGGGATGCGAGTAGAACCACCAACCAGGACAATATCATGAATTTGAGACTTGTCTAGTTTGGCATCTCGAAGGGCCTTCTCTACGGGGTCCAGGGTTCCACGGAACAAGTCAGCATTCAATTCTTCAAATCAGGCACGGGTAATGGAGGTATAGAAGTCGATTCCTTTATATAGGGAATCGATTTCAATACTAGCCTGGGTGCTAGAAGAGAGAGTACGCTTAGCACGCTCACAAGCAGTACAGAGGCGTCTTACAGCTCTCTTGTTCTCACTTATGTCCTTCTTATGCTTGCGCTTGAACTCAGCAATGAAATGGTTGACCGTTCGGTTATCAAAATCTTCTCCACCCAAGTGCGTGTCTCCAGCTGTAGACTTGACCTCAAAGATTCCATCCTCAATAGTGAGGATTGACACATCAAAAGTGCCACCTCCAAGATCAAAGATCAGCACGTTTCTCTCAGCTCCAACCTTTTTGTCTAAGCCATAAGCAATAGCAGCAGCAGTTGGCTCATTAATAATTCTAAGTACATTGAGACCAGCAATAGTTCCAGCATCTTTGGTAGCCTGACGCTGAGAGTCATTAAAGTAAGCGGGCACTGTGACCACAGCATTGGTAACAGTCTTCCCAAGGTAGGCTTCTGCAATTTCCTTCATCTTTGTCAGAACCATAGAGGATACCTCCTCTGGATAGAAGCTTTTTGTCTCTCCCTTGTATTCTACTTGGACCTTGGGCCTGCCAGCATCATTCACTACCATAAAGGGCCAATGCTTCATATCAGACTGGACAATGGCATCTTCAAATCTGCATCCAATCAGACGTTTGGCATCAAAAACCGTGTTGGTGGGGTTCATTGCAACTTGATTCTTTGCGGCATCACCGATCAATTGTTCAGTGTCCGTAAAGGTGACATAGCTTGGAGTGGTTCGGTTTCCTTGATCATTGGCAATTATTTCTACTTTTCCGTGCTGGAAAACACCCACACAAGAGTAGGTGGTGCCAAGATCAATACCAACGGCGGGTCCCTTCGACATGGTTGCTGGCGTGTTGGCCTGGACCCGAAAACGAAGAATACCACAGTAATCTCGAGAGCTGCAGGGGGAGTTCAGTGAGAGCTCTTTTAACATTTTATAAAGAGTAGATATGCCATGCTAGTAATAAATTCCCTCAGTTTTGCTTATGTGAGAAAGTCTTTATTTCTCCTTCACACTTGAAGGATAATTATTATGAATTTACAATTCTAGGTTGGTGAGGGTTTATTTTTCTTTCAACTCTGAAGTATTTTACTTCACTTGCATAGTTTATGATGAGAAGTCCACTATAATTGTTATTCTTGTTTCTCTATAGGTAAGGTGATGCCCCAAACCTCAAGGCTTCTTTCAAGATTTTCTTTTTATATTCTGAAGTTGAATGTCATATATCTAAGTACAGATTTTGTGGAATTTATTCTAATTTGTGTTCTCTGAGCTTCTTGGATCTGAATTTAAGTTAGATGTCTGTCACAAATTTTGGAAAGTTATCAGTCATTATTACTTCAAATATTTTTTTGTTCCATTCTCTTACTTCTTCTGATCTTCCAAGTACCTATAAATATATGTTTCACCTTTTAAAATTGTGCCAAAGTTCTTGCATCTTCTTTTCTTTTTTGTTTTTTTAATCTTTTTTTTTTTATTTATTTTTTGAGACATAGTCTAACTCTGTCAAGCAGGCTGGAGTGCATTGGGACATTAATAGCTAATTGCAGCCTCAACCTCCCAGGCTCAAGTGATCTTACCAATTCTCCCACCTTAGCCTTTAGCCTCTCAAGTAGCTGGGACCACAGGCATATGTCACCATGCCTGGCTAATTTTTTAAAATTTTTTGTAGAAACAGGGTCTCACTATGCTGCCCAAGCTGGTCTAGAACTCTTGGGCTCAAGCAATTCTCCTGCCTTGGCCTCCCAAAATGCTGAGATCACAAGCGTGAGCCACCATGCCTGGCTCTTTTTTTTCCCCATTACCTTTTATCTCTGCATTTCAGTTTGGGAAGTTTCTATTGGCCTATCTCCAAAGAAGATCACTGAGACTTTTAAAAATCATGTTAAGTCTTCTGAGTGGCCCTTCAAAGGCATTCTTCATTTTTGCTACTGCGTTTCTAATTTCTAGCTTTTCCTTTTGATCTTTTCTTAGATCTTCCATCACTCTGCTTACATCACCCCTCTATTACTGCATGTTATCTGCTTTTTCTACTAGAGCCCTTAACATATGAATCATAGCTACTGAAATTCCCTGTGTGATAATTCCAAAATCTGCGTCACATCTGAGTCTGATTCTGATGCTTGCTTTCTATCTACAGCCAGTGTTTTTCCTTGACTGTTAGCGTGCTTTGTTGAGACAGGATCTCACTCTGTTGCCCAGGCTGAAATACAATGATGTGGTCACAGGTCACTGCAGCCTTGACTTCCTGGGCTCAAGTGATCCTCCCATCTCAGCCGAAGTAGCTGGGACTACAGGCATGCACCACCACAGCAGGCTAATTTTTGTAGAGATGGAGTTTCACCATGTTGCCCAGGCTGGTCTTGAACTCTTGGGCTCAAGTGATCTGTTCACTCAACCTGCCAAAGTGCTAGGATTACAGGCATGAGCCATGCACCCAGCCTCATCTGTGTAATTTTCTGTTGAAAGCTAGACACGATGTAATAGATAACAGGAAATGAGGAAAAGGACTTCAGTTTGAGATTTATCTGAGATTGGGCTGTATATACTGTTTGATACAGATGTGGCTATCAGAGGCTTCAAAGTCCTCTAGTGTTTTTGTTTCTTGTTTTTTCATCTCTCCTGTTGTCTTTGGGTTTTCCTAAGACCCGCTCCTTGGCCAGTGTCAACATCTTGCAGCTCTTTCTGCTGTAATCCACTTTTATTATAAGGAGCCCCATTGCTGGGTGCTAAAGAGCAGGGAAGGCAAGCATTTCATCTTCTTAGGATTGCAACTCAATCTTTTGGTGGGCCTATGCTGCTGTACTGCGACCTTTACAAATGTTTCTTAGCCTTTTCCTCCTCCCTTAGTTGATACAGAACCCTAGAGGGGCCTTGAGTCAGAGAAGTATCTTCTCCCCAGATGGGATAAGACTCTGGTAAAGCCCTTTTCCTTGAAGAGTAGGTCTTTATTATAGAGAACATCCTGGGTGCATTTCACAATCATTACTTTTCCCTTCCCCTTGCCAGAGCCAGGACAGGACCTATCTTGGCTCTTTGCTGTGAAAACCCGATGCAGTTTCAGGAGGTAAAATCCATGTATGTGTGAGACCCTCTCTAAAACTCCTGTATCTATAAGTTCCACTCTCAAGCTGGTCAACACTTAGCCTCCAAAAATTCATTAAAATTACTATTTAAATGGCCCTTCTGGTCTATGGTTCCAGTTGCTTCTGCTGTAAGCAAGCAGATCTTAGCTGTGACACTCTGAATTTACCTATTTCTTCAGATTTTGGGGTGGCAAGCAATTTTCCCTGAGATTGCTGATAGGTCCAGGAAAACTTATCAAGTTCTAGTTTGCTCAGGTTTGGAAGGGAGTGAGGACTCTCAAGCTCTTTCCATGCTGAAGTGCCTTGCTTTTTTTCATATTCCTATTTTTAATACTTATTTTATAGAAACAGAAATGTTTGCTTAGAAAACGATTTATTGAGAATTCAAGACAAGCTTAGCATAAGAGCACATGTTCTGGAAGAGAAAAACAAATTCACTCATTCAACAAATATTTGTTGAGTACCCATTATGGTGCTAAGACGTGCTAGATAGTAACTGGATAGTTAGGTATGGTGACAAAGACAGCTATTGTCCCTGCCCTCGAAGAACTTATATTCTAGTGAGTGAGACAGAAAAAGGATATACACACGAAACTAGTAAGTACAATCTTTAAGAAGTTCATCACAGTGACAAGATAAAATATAATAATCATAGAGAGTATAAATGTTTGCATACATTGTAATAAGGTAGTTTAGCAAAGAGAAGAGATGGTATGGGCTTGAATATTCTGGGACTTGAGCAGAAGTTAGAAAATAAGTAGAATTCAATTTGTGAAGAAATATCATTTTGATAAAGGGCACAGCAACAGCAAAGACTCAGCGGCAGGAATGAGAATAATGTGTTTCAATACAGCCAATTCAGCTTGGCTGAAGTGTAGTTTTCGTTGCAGAATAGTGGGAGAAAATAAGTGGAAAAGCTGGCAAATGTCAGAAGCAGAAATGTGTTGTTCAACAAGAACTGTGAGGACCTTGTTGTTAAAACATTAGTCAGTGGGTGGAATGGGAAAAGTACTAAACTAGGATTCATGAGGACACCTAACATTTGCCATTAACCAGTTGTGGGCCTTTGGGCAAAATTGCCCAACTCTGAATCTGTGTCTTCATCTGTAGTAAAAGAAATGTTGAATTGCTGAGTCTCCTTCCTACTTTAACATCCTACAGTTCTGGGTAGAAAACTCTTCTATATCACTCCAAAAAGTAGCAGTCCAGTCTCTGCCTGAGACCTTCAAATGACAGAAAGCTTACTATTCTTTGAGGCAGCTGGTTCAACTGCATAGACACTAAACAGCTAAAATTAATAGAATGGTTTTGTTAGAAATGACCTGAAATCTGCCTTGCCATAATTCACTCTGTTGAAAGTTCAAAACTTTGGAGCAGCTCTGTCCAACAGAACTTCCTACAAGGCTAAACAGTCCAATTCAGCAGTCATGTGATCACTGAGCACTTGAAATGTGGCTACTATTGAGTACAAAGCTGATTTTTTTAAATTTAATTTTCATTGAAATAGTCACACGTGACCGTGGCTATCATGTTGGACTGCCTAGCTCTAAAACAACCCCAAACAAACTTCTTTCCACATAACAGCTCTTCAGATGTGTGACAGTTCATTAATGGCCGGTCCTCAAGCTTTTATTTCTCTAGTTCATCACAGTGAGATGCTCTAACCACTGTTCACATGGTATATTTTCCAGCCCCATGTTCTTACCGATGCATTCTAATTCACGCACAGTCAGCTGAGGTCCAAAGATGCTTTCCAGAAACCATGAAACCCCTAAACTTACATGCAAATCTGTTGCGTATACATGCACATTATTTAGAGGAGAGCTTTCATAGCTGCCTTCAGATTCTCAGAGAAATTCCTGACCTCTAAAAGGGGCCTGGGGTGAGAGGAGAAGATGAAAGAAAAATGAGATACAATGGCAGTATTTATGCTAGCCGTGAAATGTAACACAACAAATGAAAAGGCTGAGATGAAAGCAGACCTTAGGAACCTTAGTGCCTAGGCTTGTTTCTGTTTCAATACGACCTGTGTATTTTCACACAAGAGTTGCTTCAATGTCTTTTTAAAACACTGCCACCATTTTTTTTCTATTAACAAGGTAACATGTAATTTTTGTAAATCTATATGTCATGTAAAACTGTCATTTTCAGTAGAACCATGGTTGAAAAGTATTTTTAAAATATTAAAAACATTCCTTAATACAAAAAAAAACCCCACACTATGTAGGTTATTCAGGGATTTGGGGTAGGTTTTCTTCTTTAACTTTTTTCTCCTTTGACATGACAACGGTTTTTTTTCTTTTGAAGGAAAATGTACTTCAAAACCTCTCTTTTCGTCTGTTAAAGCCATTTGTAATTCCCCTGGTTCAGATTCTACCGCCTCCATATAGGTGGGTGTATTTTGAAAAGATTTTTGAATTCTGAATAAATTCATCTTCCTAAATCAAAAGACCTATGGAATTATCAAAAAAATCTCACCTCTATTGGCTTAAATCAAAGCATCATAGCTCTGCCAGTGTTTATGCTATTTTTCAAGAACTCCGGGAAAGAATTCTGTTACCTCAAATGGTCATTCATTCCAATGCCATCCAGCAAAAGACCACATATAACATGACCTTCAAGTAATTTTGTAGATACCATATTGCCTTTTCCAAGAGTACATAGCAAGTAAAAGTGCATCAACTATTTGATGGGTGTGGCTTCTCTTTACTATCATCCTAATGTAAACCAGGCATTAAAATTATATAAGACCCTTTGGCATATTGAATATTAAACTCTTAGAGTTTTCCTACATTACACAGTTTGAAAGCATTTTCTTTTTCTTTTTCTGTTCATTTCTTTCTCTCTCTTTTTATAATAATATTAAACTAGCAACTGCAATGGCTACAATTTAAAAATTCTAAACAAAGTAACAGAAAAAGAGTATTTCCATCTTGACATTAATTAGCCCAAATTTGTAAAGCTACTTCTTAATAACAATTGACTAGAAGACAAAGCATGAAAGATATGAATCTATGTCCTTGCAATTAGGTCTTTTTGTGTAAACTTTAGAACATTTGTTTTTGTCTTTCCAGTTCTGAAGAAATAAGTTAGCATGAGCCATAATCAAAAGTCCCTTTAAGTCATCTTCCCCATCATGAATGGCAGGACCTAGAGTCAGTCTTACCAGGGGTGGCCTTAAGAACTATATTGTGACTGCCCTGGAATCCCCCAAACAGATGTAGGAGTAAGGACTAAAGACCAACAAATCTGGTCCCTTCTCACTACCGGTAGCATTGCCTCCCTGGTCCATACCCACCTCATCTCCCACCAGGTCACTAGGACACCTGCTAACCCATCTTCCTGTTAACCCTTAACCTCTTCTATTCCTAATTCAGTTGCCAGGGCGGGGAGGGGGGATACTTTAAAAACATGTCAGATCATGTAACTCCTTAACATAGTCCAAATGATTCCTACCTCGCTCAAAGGACGAGCTAAAATCTCTACTATGGCTTATAAAGCTGCCTAAATTCCTTTGGGCCTTTTTTTAAAGACAGAATCTCACCTTGTCACTCAGGTTGGAGTACAGTGGCATGATCTCAGTCACTGCAACCTCCACCTCCCAGGCTCAAGTGATTCTCCTGCCTCAGCCTCTCGATCAGTTGGGAGTACAGGCACCTGCCACCACACTTGGCTAATTTTGTATTTTTAGTAGAGACAAGGTTTCACCATGTTGGCCAGGCTGGTCTCGAACTACTGACCTCAGGTGATCTGCCCGTCTTGGCCTCCCAAAGTGCTGGGATTACAGGCGTGAGCCACCGCACCTGGCAGGGTTTTTACTGAAATGTTACCTTCTCCATGAAGTGATCCATCTAAAATCTCAACTCCCACTCCATACATACACATATTTCTTACCTCCTCGCTTACTGTATTGTTTCTCTTTGTAATTACAACTATCCAACGTGTGATAATAGACTTCACTTATTTATCTTATTTGTTAACTTATTTATTGAGTATCTCATCCAACTAAAATGTAAGCTTCATGAAGGCAGAGATTTCAACATCTAGAACACTGCCTAGCATTCACTATGTAGTTGGTGTATAAATTAAATAAACCCAGGTCCATAAAAAAGTTGAAGTGAAAGGATGAAGTAAAAATGATCGTGATTTTGACACTGTCTAAATTAAATTCTCATTTAAACACAGATATTGCTCTCTGGAATTTTTAATATAATATGGAAATAAAATGCTCATTATAAAAAGTCAAAATGAAGTCTTAGCAAGGTGTCTGGCATACAGTAAGTGTTCAACAAATGTTTGCTATTATTGATTTTTACTGCACACTTTCCTTATGATAAATTCTTAAAAGTAACCTGGTCATAGACAGAGGCACATATATTAAGTGTCTAATTAAGTTTAATTCTCAGGGTCCTTCATTTGCTAAATCTTCTTCCAACATATAAAAGAGGTCCTCAAAATGTGTTCTGTGTTTTTGTAAAATTTGTAAAAATAAAATATTTTAACTGGATCTCTTATGACTGCTGTTGCCATCCATTGCAATGTTCCTCTCACCAAACTTCCCCTTACATTGAATGCACTGGAGGAGCCATGGGCATTTTTGGAATCTGGTGGGTCAAACTGACTTTGGGATTATACTTTATTTTGGTTTAGTGGCTATTTTATATGGATTTGAGGTCACTTCCAGGGACAGGTTATTGATAGCTGTTCCAGACTAGAAATGTCCAGGGATATTCCGACTGCACCTCATTCCATCTCACCCTGCAAGGCCAGAGGTCACATCACACTGAGAACACCTCTTGCCAAGCCTGGCACCAGAAATACATGAGTAGTGAAGGAGAAACAGGACTTAAAATGTACAGAGCCACAAGCTAGTCTGTAGAAAATTCTTCCAGTCATTAGGTAAACAAAGGGTTCAGTTTTCATCAGTAGCTAGACTAAATGAAAGCTCTCTTCCATCAGAAACATATTCAATAATGCAGGATATGCAATTAGAAATGCAACAAACCTGTGGCAGTGCTACAAATAGCAAATAAGTGTGCACGTGATAATTTTCAGGATTTATGCAACTATTAAAATTGAAAAACAGATTTCCATCTACTATGCTAGAAGACTTATCTTTCCTGTCTCTTTGTAAAAAATAGTACAAAATCATTGTCATATGAAAAGGCAATCGAAGAGTAACCAAAATAATACAAGAAATAAAATAGAGGCATGTCAGAAAATGACTAAAAATGTGAAAAATGTAATACATGCATTCTGTTCAAGGGCAAACTACAGAGACCAGTTAGGAGAGTATTCCCATGATCCAAGAGAGACATGATGGAGGTTTGGACCAGGGCACTAGCACCAGAGGTAGCAAGAAGTTGAGAATGTGTTTTGGTTTTTAGTAGTCAACAACGAACAGAGATCAATGATGCATTCTGAGGCAGTCAGAGCACAGCTGTTAAAAGCCATGCCCTAGAGCCAGACTGATTCAAGTTTGCCTCATAGAGATGGATTTTGTAATGTTTATAGTATTTACCAATCTCATAAAAATTTGTGGTGATGTTTTTCTCAAACTAAATATTTAATGTCATATCTAATTTTGTATTTACAACTTTGGAATCCTTTTTTGAAAGAACTCTCTCCCTTCCCCAGTTGCATAGGCTTAGGCTCCACAAACCCTGTATCTGCCTTTGGTCAGAGAGTATGTGCATTTTGAATTTTGATATATGCTGTTTAATTTCCCATTGGAAAGATTATGCCCATTGGCACTCCCGATTTCCTTCAAACTTAACCAACATTAACTATCATCAGTTTTTCTCAATTTGGCCAATTTGATAGATAAAATTTTAATTTGTGATTCTTTGATTATCAGTGATGCTTAACATATTTTCATATATATATCAGTGATTTATATATCTCTCCTCATAGACTGTCCAATCCAGTCCTTTGTCATTTTTCTATTAGAAAGCTAGACTTTATTATTTGACTGACATACAAACAAATGCAAAATGTATCAAATATTTTTATTGTTATTGTGTGTGTATTTACACCATTTATCTTGCACATATATTTTCATTTAAACATTTCGCCTCTAAATGCCTTGTTTCTAAAGAGTAGGTTTATGCATGACAAGTAATGTGACATGTATACCATATCATATATCATATCACTGGCAAAGAATGAAAGTATTTTAAATGAGTGATATTTAAAGCAAAATCTACACTCCTTATCCAAAATCATCACTACCACTACTTCTACAGTGTGAACAGCTGTGTCCATTCAACCAACAATTGAAGCTAAATACAAAGGTTGAATAAGTATGATGTGTCGGGCCAAAAGAATATTTCATCATCCTGCTTCTGAATGACTATCTGAATACTTGTGCCTTCTAAATGTCATTATTTCTACTTATCGCCACTCTTCTGAACTTTTTTTACAACCTTAATATTCTCTTTTTCTCTCTTTTTTGTCCAGTTCTTGGATTCCTAAAACTCACATACACAAATTTAAGTTTATAAACTGCCAAGCTAATGAGAAACTTGAGAAACAAATTCTGTGTTCTGAACTGAATATAAACTGTATCTAATTCTGGTCCCTGCTGAGGGCTTTGAACACACTTATATGATTGAAAATACAATTTCAGAAACAGAAGCAGGTTGCTAATTACAAGGAACATCAATGGACAGCTCCCAGAGAAAGATTCATCAATTCTGGTATAATTATGAAAGTACATATATAAACATTAGCATTCCCAAATCTGCCATGATTAAGTTGAGGTCAAACTTTCAAAAAGATACATCACAAGCCTCCTAAATTTACGTTTTTTAGAATAAAATTATTATAAAGAATGCCCATTAAGTTCTTTAACATATCTCTTTAACTTCTTTAAAATGTAACATAAAGGTCACAGAAAAGTGTACAAATGATTAGATGAAGAGTTTAATGAATACACTCAAGTTGTGAGTCTCTAGATTACGAACTGGCTCAGTACCAGAACCTGGCAGACCCCATGGTGCCCCTTCTGAGTGTTTACCTCTCCCTGAAGGACACCACAATTCTGACTTTTAACACCATAGATTAGTTTTGTCCATTTTTAAGTTTATATAAATGGGAATCATACAATACATGCTTTTTTGTATCTGGCTTCTTTTTCTCATTGTTATGTTGTTGCATGTAAGAATAATAGCCAATTTAAGACATAACACCCAAGTTTTATAGCACTGAAGAATGTCTTTTTTTTTATTACTACAGTCAGTTCTAGACCTGAGCATTTTTGCAGTGGGGAGGGAGTGTCTTGCTCTTTCACCCAGGCTAGAGTGCAGTGGCACAATCATAGTTTACTATGGTCTTGAACTCCTAGGCTCAACTGAGCCTCCCACCTCAGCCTCTCCAGTAGCTAGGACTACACATGCACACTACCATAACTGGCTAATTGTTTTTTCATTTTTATTTTTTGTAGAGATGGAGTCTGGCTATGTTGCCCAGAGTGATCTCAAACCCTTAAGCTCAAGCAAAGCTCCTGCCTGGGCCTTCAAACGTGCTAGGATTACAGGCTGGAACTATCATACCTGGCCTGGGCTCTTCTTTTCATAGTTTTACATTTTAGACTTCAAATCCAAACCCAGAAACTATGTAAACAAGAGTTAATAAATAGACTCAACCGTGTGGATTTTTAAGATTACTTTTTGATATGTAAAGTGCATATTCACACACAGAAGCAAGGAACTATTTTTTATTATACTAAAAAAATTAAAAAGCACTATTCACTAATACTTTTGAAAGTCTGATTTAAAAGCACTTCTACAGAGATAAAGTGTAAGTGGTTTGAATCATAAACCAAAATAAAAAAGCACATACATCAAATCGAACACATGTAACTTTGATTTACCTATTTTTAACCATGTAATTTGAAATGACCACTCTCTCCCTGCTCAGCCTCTGTCTTATATGTTAACATCTCAAGTGTCCCTCGAACTGCCCATATTTTTCCCAGGGAGGAAATGCTACTGCATAGCTGACAGGGCCCAGCCATCAGGCTTTGGATTCCTTTCTCTCATTGGCCTCAGATTAGCTGTCTTCTCTTTTGTCCCAAACATTAAATGTTACTAGATTTCAGCCAAAAAAAAAAAAGTGTTGGCTTCAAAAGATAAGACAAAAAGTAGATAAAAATAACTAATGGGAAAAAAGCTATTTTTAAAAATACTACATTTCCACCAGATTGGTCATTTTCCTTTTGTGCAATGACATTTCATTTTCTTTCACTTGTCTGACTTCTAACCAAGTTCCTTCTTAAATTACAGAGAGCTAAGCCTTTAAAAATTTTATCTGCAGGTTTCAGGATCCACGGGGACAAATGGCAAAGTGGTAGACCGTGACACAACCTCAGCCCAAGCCCATAGAAGCCGGCCAAGCTTTACGCCTCCAGCAGCATGCCTCAGTCTCTGTGCTAGGTCAGTAGCTTTACACCATCTGGGTTCCTCCCCCAGGATATATGATTTACTGAACCCGCTGGGATCCCATGTGTGACTCTTCTAAAGAATTAAACAGAAAATACACTTTTCTTCCTGTATAGCAATAAATCACAAACATTTGATCCCCATGACCCCACTTGAGGATTTATATACTATCCCCAAGCCACAAAACTTCTCTTCTAAAAAAAAAAAAAAAAAAAAAGAGCCACCTGTCATCTTGCAGGTACCATTACCACTAGATAATTCTGAAATTACTTTTGCTCTTATATGAATTCACATGTTTTGGCAAGGCGAAAAAAACTCAATGAGTGAATGCAGGAGTGAAAATGAGTTGGCTACCCTAGTTTATAGAATACCCCACATGAGCCACCATGAAAAAGTTAAGAGCACTACAGCTGCTGTCTTCAGGAACCAATCAAAACACCTCTCAAGCCCTCCGAGAGCTCCAAACCTCAGAGTGTTGTTGTTGTTGTTGTTGATATTACGGCCATGAACTCATATAGAACAAACCTCAGTTTTGAGAGACACCATGTTGTGGGTTATACTGTAACCCGCAGAAAGATATATATCTGTATCTATGACATAAATGTGACTTTATTTGGAAATAGAGTCTTTGCAGATGTAATCAAGTTGAGATGAAGTCACTAGTAAACCCTAATCTAACATGATGGCTGTCCTTACAAGAGGAAAATGACATATGACATATGAAAACACACACAGGGAGAATGCCATGTGATGAGAGGCAGAAACTGCTGAGATGCAGCTATAAGCCAAGGACCACCAGGGATGGATGGCCAATCTTAGAAGCTAGGAAGAGGCAAGGGAGGACTCTACCTAGGGTCTCAGAGGGAACCTGGCCCTGCTATCACCTTGACTTTGGACTTCTAGCCTCCAGAACTGAAGGAGAATAAATGTCTGTTGTTTTAGGCCACCCAATTTGTATAGCCCTAGGAAGCAAATACACACTAGGATGATTATATTAGGAGAATGCCAGTGAGGCTTCTAAGCACCCCTCTTTTGTAAGGCTTCAGACCGCCAGATCAGAAGACTCACAATCTGGTACCACTCACTAAGTCTCTTCAATTCTCAGTTATCTATGAGGACATGAAATGCTATAAACAGCTAATCTCTTTGCCTCTGAAAAAGTATTTTGTACTTCTGTTTGAATGTAAGTGACTGGCATTCTGGAAATTTACCACACTTCAAACAATAATAATAGCTTACATATATTGAGAGCTCACCACTCACCAGATGCTCCTTTAAGAATTCATATGTATTACCTCATTTAATTCTTACAAGTCTGTGAAATAAAATATTATCCTTATTATATAAATGAGAAAACAGACAAGAAGAAACTAACTTGACCAAGGTCACATGGTTAGAAAGCATCAGAACCACAGTTTGACAGCCTCAGGCAGGCTGACTCCAGAGCCAGCTTCTTCACCAGCATGCAATAGTGCCTCTATCACAAATCCACACTGGATGAAATTTTGATTATTCAGTGTATCCATGTTACTGTGTCTACTCAGTGTGTTTTATCTTCCTCTGCTCTTGTGACTTGTTCTCCACTTCTGTGTTTTGAGCATTGGCCAAATTACCACTAGACAACATAAAGGACCCAGATATAACAGAGCCAAATCCCTTCTGCAAATGTGCTGTTTCCTACCTTTCCTAGGGCAGAGAGGTTAAGCATTTAGATTTAAAAGGCCTTCTATTCCAATTGAATTATAGTAATCAAAGCTCCTATTTATGTCAACCAAGCACTTAAGCATAGAAGGTGACAATGTCAGCAAGTCTCTTTCAAGTGCTTAATGTGCATCATCCCTAATCAGGAGTTGGCCAGGCAGTAGAGCAATCTTCCCTATGATCTACAAGCTGGAAGTGATCCCTTCCTCTCTAGAACTCTCCTTAACACATAGTGCTTATTATGACTTTTTAAAAAAAAACTATCTTCTTATAATTATTTGTGTTCACATGTTACTTCTCTTTTCACATTGTAAATTCCTTAATTTCAAAACTATATTGTTATGTCTGTCTGCCTCACAGCAAGTTCCTTGGTGCCCTGCATAAAGCAAATGTTCAAAATATATTTTTTGAATGAATAACTGGGCAAGTATAAATGACTATAATGTTAAGCAACTAATCCTGTTATAATAATATGCTGAATTCTAGAGATAGACTATTCAGTGTACTCAAAGGGACAAAAAAGGAATTTCACCTAAAGAGTAAGTTCCTATGTATTACCAAAATTGTAATTTAGACTTCAGGTTGAAAAGTAGAAAAGAAAAAAATTTAGCTTTACAGCAAGGTTCTGGTATACCTTTATCTAACCCAAAGATGGTTTAAAAAGATAAAGCCTCTACTTCCAAGGATAAACAAAACAAATTTTTCAAAAATAAAGGAAGTCACACTGTTAAATTGGTGTAGGTATTCCAACAACACAGTTGCAGGAGTACTCAGCATTGCTGAGAAAAGAAAGTAGTTTCTAAGTGAAAAAGTAAAATGCCTAAACGTTAGGCTTCTACACTCCCAATCTCAGAATTCATGTGTCTGGGCTACATTGTGTTATACTGAGAAAAATCACTGCTATTACCTTCAGGGAAACTGAATTCTAGTTACAGCTCTACTACATAGTCATGGGAGAGTCACCTTTCATTGAGAACTTACAAAGAACACTGTTATACTATATTATATCATTTAATTTGGAAAATAACTCTGTGACTTTGTTGAGAAAACAGAAGGTCAAAGGTCACTCATTTAATAGGTGGCAGACTTAGCACTGAAATCCAGTTATTTCTGTCTCCAAACTCTGTACTTTTTTTTACTCTTTTACTTTTTTTTAACTCTCTGCGATAGCAATGGCTAACTGCATACCCAATATCCAATCTCCCTGTCTTGATTTTGCGTGTGATGGGAGCATAAAAATTAAAATCATTAGCCTTCCTTGACTTCTGTGGTAGGCAACTGCTAGGATGGCTCTTAACATTCCCCACCCCCTGATATTCATGTCCTTATATATTCCACCCTGGCTGAGTGTGGGCCGGACCTAGTGACACCTATAACAAATAGAACAAGGCAAAAGTGTTGTAATGTCACTTCCAAACTTAGGCTGAAAGAAACTGGCTTCCATTTACTCTTCTCTCTCTCATTCTGTTGATCATTGTAAGGGAAGTCATCTACCATGTTATGACCTGCCCTGTGGAAGAGGCCCCTCATAGCAAGAAACAGGGAACTTCACCCAACAGGAAGTCAGAATCTGCAGCTGTCAGTCCAACGACCCTTTAGAAATTGAATTCTTCCAACAATCACATCAGTGAGCTTAGAAGTGGATTCACCCCCACTCAAGTCTTAAATGAAACTGCAGCCCCAACTAATGCCTTGACTATTTCCTTGTGAGAGACCTTGAGACACAGGCACCCAGCTAAGCTGTTACTCAATTTCTGACCCACAGGAACTTTGAAACAATACGTGTTTGTGGTTCTAAGTTGCTAAGGTGGGATAACTGGTTATCCAACAATTCCTAACACAATTCCTTTGAAGTTAGTAGGGGCCATATGACTTATAAGATGTAAGCAGCAGTCTAATGAATAGGGCTACTAGAAAAGCTACTGTTTTCTTGATTAAAAAAGCGGGGGGGGGGGGGATAAAATCAGGTTTCATTAGCTTCTGGCACTTTTCCCTCCTTCTTCTTCCTTCCTGAAATGTACATGCCATGCCTGCAGTTGGAGCTGTCATCTTATATCGATGAGCACAAAACCTATGTGAACTTGGGTCCCTTATGGCATCATGGCAGTGCCACCTCACCACTGGACTGCATTTCTCTTGACATTTTGTTACAAAAGAAAAAGAAACCTCCTTTGGGTCCTGTTATTTACAGCCAAGTGGAATTCTAACTAATTTAGTCTTTTCCAGGTTTAGCTGGAGCAGTTTTCTTTTCTCTATAAATTAAGAGATTAATAACATTCTCCCTTCCTACTCAGACAGGTGTGTTAAAGTGCTTTGTTAATAAAATGCCATATAAATATAAGGTATTGTTATTATTAAGAGCTCAAAATATTATTAACATTTAATGACAAGACCAGTTGTAATATTACTGACCATGAATGTACATGTTTAAGTAATTTTAATGCTTAGTAATATTTTTCAAGAACCCAATTTACTAGTAAATGTTTTTTCACTAAACTAAAGTACTTTAGGTAATTATTTTAATAACTGCATCATGATAAAGCTTTTTTATTTACTGTAACTTAATAATATAACCAACATAAAGTTTTAAATATTTTCCTTGTGTTTTATATGGATTTGATAGAGTTTATCTACATTTTCAAAATAATTCAGAAAGTATCTGAAATAAAAGCCCAATCGGTTAAATTTAATGCATACACTTCATCCGCCAGTATCATCTGTGTAACCTACAGGGTACTGTGCATGAAGTGATTAAACAGTATTGCCCTTGGCTGCTGATATTCAGGGTATACTTAATAGTCTTGCCCAGGGAGTATCCTGGTGTCTGTTCTTGCACAATGGCATATCTATTTTCAAATCTGACTCCAGGCAGGAAGCACCTCTTCCTACTAAGGGAGATTTAAAACCTGACTCCTATCTTTGCAGCACACAGAAGATGTCGATTGTAGCAAAGAAAACAAAGATGGGAATGTTCAGGTTAGAGATACAACATTTCGTGACCACAGCCAGCAATTTGCAGAACAAACCCGAGAGAAGCAAAGCCACACTTAGAAATCCACAGACAAATTAAGCCTCTAGTCTATACTTAAAGACTGTATTTCAAGAGCATAAGCAAAGAGGAAGACATAGTTATAATGAGCCTACAGCAAAACCTAGACATCCCAGCAGCTGCAAAAGCATGAGGAAAATCCAGTCTGGACCAGAATTATTTCCCTCTCCCCACTGATCAAAGCCTCTCATCAAAACATCTGACAAAAATAAATCTGGAACTAGTCTCAAAAGTCATGCTGTGTAGCCTGTCCAATTTATCATATGTAAGAACATGTAGAAAGCTATGAGGTAATCATAATCAGTTGTGGGTTGACTGCTCTCAACAAATCTTTAGATTGTCTTCATAAAACATCAGCGGCACATTGATGCTAAATTATCTTACATTTATTGAGTGCTTACTGTGTACCAGGTATTGTTCTAAGAGCTTTAGGTGTGCAAACTCATTTAATACTCACAACAGCTCTATGAGGTAATTATATTAGGATTATCCCCATTTTACAGATGAAAAAACTAAGTAACTTGCCCAGAACTATCAACTCTGTTGATAGAGCTGTATAGTCTCACTCTCAACCACACTAAAAACCCATTCAGATTGTATTATCTGTTGACTAAATCCCATGAATTTTGTTTGACTATTAGAGTCAAGATATTCTTCCCTAGTGTACTCAATCTAAGTAATTAGCCCCTTATAGAATGGTGATTAATAAGGCTTATTTATATCTGGGTATGCTAGCCATGCATTCTGGTTACCTACCGCTGTGAAATAAACAATCCCAAAGTTGGTTTCAAACTACAGAAATTATTTTATTTTACTCATGAATCAGCAATCTAGACAGGGCTCCTCTCTGATCCACATATTGTCATCTGGGGTGGCTACAACACAGTGGGGAGGAGGTGGTTCTATGCCTTAGAATCATCTGAAAACTTACTCTTTGAGGTGATGCTTGCTGCTAGGTAGAACCTTGGTTTGGGACATCAGCCAGTATATGTACACATTTTCTCACAGCATGCTGCCTGGATTCCAAGCAGCATGCCTAAGGAATAAGGTGGAAGTAGTAAATGGCATTTTTATGACCTAGCTTTAGAAGTCACATAGTATCACTTGCAATACTGGTCAAGGCAGTCACAAAGGCAGCCCAAGCTCAAAGAGGAAAGACATAGGCCCCACCAATCAATGGAAAGAATGTCAATTTATATTGTATGAAGAGCTTGCAGTATGAGATATATTGTGGCAGCCACCTTTGGAAAATATGTTATAAGAAGGCAATTAAAGCTGTTCAAAATCTAAACATAATGAACCTACACAATAAATAAAGTAAATCAGTGATATCAGCATTATCCTACTATAATTAAACACCTCAGGAGTTATTTTTAAAATAAAATTGTCACTGTTTAAATTTCCTTCTATCGTAGAGCTCTAGGACATGTTCATTTACAACTTTATTATATCTGATCCAATCTCAACTTCCTGGGTACAAAATTTGAGGCTAAATCACCCTTCTAATGGAAATAGAGTAATAAGGACTGATACCATTAAAGTTTAGGTTTTTCTCTTATCATGTTAAAGTGGAAAAATGAGCACTGCCACTCAGGCTTTCAAAGATAAAATGACATTTTCATTAACACCTACTACTTCTGAGACATCTCATCCTGTGCTAAAAAAGCACTGCAAATCAAAATCTTGGTTTGTTTAATCAAGATGGCATGTCACTTGTAGATCCTTCACTGAGGACACTGAAAAACAACTCCATCACTGTAATGCATGTGCCTCTGGACAACGGGCAGTAACAGTTATTGATTTCATTTTGATCAAAAGTACTTAGTAGTTTTGTATCTAAAATTCAGGGTCATCTTTTTTAAAATGTGCAGCTTACTTCTCATCCTGATTTTCGCTCTTGAGATATGCTCTTCTCCAGCCTAAAATGCCTTGCCCCTAGCAGACCTAAATCTAATATATTACTTAATCACAAATCTTGATTCCTACACTCCTTCTGAATGCACATCACCATTCAAGCAAGTGATACGCTTGTGTGACAAAATTCTTATCTAAAAGTCATTTGGAGAGATTTGGAATTCCCCATAGAAATTCTAAGAAGCTCAGAAGTATCATATAAATCTAAAAAGACAGTATATAAGAGTTTTACCCGTTTAGGGTCTGTTGGACAAATAAAGGATTCATCAAGAGTACATGTGCCTTCTGGTTTACAGTAAAGCCTAAGCAGGGGTCAGAAGAGGGTGAAATACATGGGAATAGAGCTGAACTCCTAGATGTTTCTAGGAAAGCATGAGGAATAAGAATCTGAGAGAGAATATCAAGGGAGCAGGTTGGGAAGTTGAAATATAATTCATTGTCTCCTGCTACCATAATGTAAGTTCTGTGAAGACAAGGGTTATTATTGGTTTGTTCACTGTGATACCCCCAACACCTAGAACAGTGCCTCACTGGTAGTAAACACTCAACCAGTACCTGTTGAAAGAACCAATGATACTGACAGATGGTAATAATTCTTGAGATAAAGTACAATGAGAGATGGGAATCCAGACTTTTACTTTTTTGACAGCAGAGACTGTCCTTTAGACCTTGCCTTCTTATCAACCTACTCATTTTTTCCCCTTCCATACAAGTCTCAGCCAGAGTAGAATGCTAAGCGTCTCTGCTTTCTGGAGAGTGAGATGCAGAGTAGTGCCTCCTCTTACAAATATGAAGGAACAGAGGTAAGTTGTCAGAGAGAAAATCTACCCACATGAACAAGACAGGTCATCTTTGCAATCCAACTGCAAGTATTCCACCCCAAACAATATCTTCTCCAAAGGAGCATTACTTAGCCTGGTTTTTTCAACAGCCTACTAAGCTGACCTTTCATTAAGAAGGTCATAAGTCCACAGAGTGACACCAAAGAGTAGTACTCACTCAACTCCGATTCTCCCTGGGCCTAGCAAAAATTAGCAAGTTAGAAAACATCCCCTTTCAGTCCCTCTTTTTCTGCCACTCTTATCAACTACTGCTTTTGTGAATGCCCAGTCAACTGCACTACAAGAACGTGTGCAAAAGCCTGGGAAAGCCATGGGATGAACACTTCCCCTTCCTTTGTGCCCTGGTAAATGTAGCCTGATTTCCAGGTCTGCATGAGTCAATAGGTAGTTAGGTAAGGTCAATTCATTTAGCCCCCAGGGTCTCTGTTTCCTCATTTATAAAACTAGAGGTCAGGACAAAAGAAACAAGTGACAAAAGAAACAATAAATAAACTTAAGAGTTTCTTCTAGTAGCAAATTCTTCAAATCAATAAGTAATTAAGAAAGGACTCCAAACAATAATCTTTCCTGATAGTGTAAAATAATGGTGCTAGTTAATTCTTTCTTTTAATCTAATGGTGCCACTTATTCCTTGATCAATAAATATGCAAATATCCAGCCTGGGTGATGGGAGTGAAACCCTATCTCAAAAATAAATAAATAAGCAAAGAAACATGCAAATATTTACTAGGAACTCACATAGCCTGTGCGCTACTTCTCTGGTGTTCTAGAAATTCTTTTTTCTTTTTCTTTTCCTCTTTTTTTTTTTTTGTTAGACAGGTGTTTCACTCTGTCGTCCAGGCTGGAGGGCAGTGGCACAATCTCGGCTCACTGCAAACTCTGCCTCCTGGGCTCAAGTGATTCGTCCACCTTAGCCTCCAGAGTAGCTAGGACTATAAGCAGACACCATCACAGCTGACTAATTTTTTAATTTTTGTAGAGATGGGCTTTCCCATGTTGCACAGACTGGCCTTGAATTCCTGGACTCAAATGATCACCTGCTTTGGCCTCCCAAAGTACTGGGATTACAGGTGTGAGCCACCACACCCAGCTAAGGACCTATATTTTTAAATGTTAGCTGGTTGAGTTTGGTTCCATGTTTTAGGTGTTTTCAGTTCTTGTTTCAAATTCTGATACATAGTATGGTTTGTTCATTTATCCAGTTATTCAAGGGGCAGTTAAATGCTTTTTTATAAACTTTCAATAAAGAAAGGTTTTTGATGGCTTTATAATGGAAGATGTTTAGTTTTGAGATCTGCTAACATGCCTAACTCTTTGAACCAGAACAATGGATAGGCAAGCTAAATACTGATCATAAGTTTTATCTACAAATATTACCAGAAACTAACTCTCTTCTTCAGCATCACTTGCTGAGTGTTTACTATGGACCAGTATAAAATTTCACCTTCTCAACAGTCCCCTAAGAAAGAGATTATTAGTCTCATTGGACAGCTTACAAAAGAGACAGGCAACTGTGAAAGACTACACTGTGAATCACACAATTCTCCCTCTAAAGCTGTCATTCTCAAGGGTCATAGGCAATTTCCAACCAAAGTTCTAACATTTCCAAATTTTTGTGTTAATCTGATACTCCTGTGTGTACACTTGCTGCAGCTTCACAATTAAAATGCAAGCTTATTCACTGGAGACCTTCTTCTTCATTGCTACTCTGGGTAGCCAGTTGCAGCACAGTATAGGAAGTTTTTACTGAATCAATGTGGTGAGGTTTCTTGTCTTGTTGAAAAGCATCAAATTTGGGAGTTATCACAGTAAAGATCACTGTGTCCTTGGGAGGAAGCCATGGCTGTACAATTCTTCTTCCCTAAGCAATTAAAGGGGCGTCTGCTGTGTGCCTTCAGGGTTTTGATTAAGACCCATCTGTTTATGCCCTTATACAAGTGGCCGGATGGCAAAATTATCTTCACTTCCTTCAGATGAATCCATCCGAATAGGTTATTAATCATCATTAAACAGAAAATCTTTATCTCACTCTTAGAGACTTTTTAAAAGCCAAATATGGTCAGATTAATATATAATGTTTCTAAGGTTAAGCTTCAAATTGGCTTTGGAACAACAATAAACACTGTCACTACACAAGGAAAAAAAATAATAGAAGATATTAACTTGTTCATGGGAAATGGAATCCCTGGCTCCAACATCAACTGGCTGATGGCACCGAAACATTTAATGGAAGTTGAGTTACAACTGGAGGAATAAATACAATCAGCTCTATTGATTGATGCAAAATGGGAGGCAGGGAAGAAAAGTATAAATGATTTAAAAGGAATTATAAATTCCAAGGAAAAACTGTAAAACTACAAATATGCAATTCGGTTTTGCTTGTTAAGATTTCACAGAATTAAAGTGTTAATGCTAGTTCTAAGATTCCTACAATGTAGAGATTCCTGAGACTAGCAACATATTAAATATAATTCATTAAAAGGAATGGTCCAGAAGAAGGATAAATGAAATACTGTCTCAAATTCCGAAAAAGTAGAGACCTAGGGAGGTGGAATTTGTTCTGAATATAGGGAAAAGGTTCTTACTAGGCACTCACTATATGCATAGCCTTCTGCCACTTCTCTAACATTCTAGAACTTATATTTTTTAATGATATCTGTTTAAGTTTGGTTCTATGTTTTAGGAATTTCGGGTTCTTGTTTCAAATTCTGATAAATAGCATGGTTTGTTCATTTATCCGGTTATTCACAAGACAGTTAATTAAGTAGTAATGTATTTAATATATTTGACATTGACTAGGTTCCAGCTCTGGCTCGGATTTGAAAAAAAATAGGCAATTAACATAAAGCTAGTAATATTCATACATTCACATTCATCTACCATTGGAAAAGAGAGAAAAGAAGGAAGAAGGAAGCGAACAAGTGTTGAGTATTTTGTGTACCAAGCACATTGCTAGTCACTTTCTAGCCATGAGGCTCATGTAGTGCTCATTATAACCTGGAGAAGGCAGCATTATTCCCATTTTACATACACATTTTTGTTCTTCTCACTAAACAATCAAATGTATCTAACTATAACATACAACAGCCTAGGTAGGAGGGCTGCTTAAAGGACAAACTATTTAACGAAGAATCAGCTTTTAACTTAAGTTACGTAAACTTAACATAATAACCAAAAATAGGAAAAAATCAATTAGTAATGATTAGAGACACAGCTTCATTTGCAAATTCAGGAGAATAAGGCACTGCCACAGCAGGCAGGGAAGAAAGAAATATTTCTTGCCTATAGCTGAGTAAGAAAAAATCAAGTAGTTATACATAAGTATGACAATGGTCAAAGCAAAATATGGAAAAATCAAAATACTTCATTCATTTCTGCAAACACCCATTATTTCTGAGTAAAAAAAATATAAGAAAACTTGGGCACAGCCAATTTTTCAATAATGTGCAACATATTCACACATTTATATTATGAAAGCAAAATGATTTATTAACAACAATGATGAAATAGAGACAGCTGGATATTTAATGGTGATATACAAGCAGTGTAAAAAAACAACTTAGTCTACCCAAAAATATAATTAGCAATAAGTATATTTTAATCAGTAGTAAACTACACCAGTGAGAACCCTGGCATTAATGAAACTGAACACTTTTTTAATCCTCTAGAGCATATTCAGCCAGAGCCCATCTCAACTTGGACTCCAGATTTACAACACTAATGGCTTCAATTTTAGTAGTTTCATAAAAGAAAGAATGCTTTCACAGAACAGGACACATTGAAACACCACTCAAAATATGACTTAAATAGACAGGCATTTCATGGTAATGCTGAGATACTTTTACAATCTTCACATTTCCAAGAATATTATAGGCATGTTTTCCTTAATAGACATAGATTGCACTCCAGTGAATCTCGAATCCCATTCAGAGGAAGGGCTATAGACTCCAAATGTAGATATCCAGAAACAATTGCAAAAAAATCAAAGCATAATACATGAACATCAAAATTTATGAATCTCCTCTAAAACTGTGAATTTATCCTCCATGTGCAGCACAGTTCTTAGAGAAACAATAATTGTATTGATTTTAAGATAATTCAGTAACAGAACATGAAGAAGCAGGCTGCATTAGGCAATCACATCTCCCACTGGAAGCTAAGTACCTATACCCTAGAAAAACAATGTTAAGGTTTAAAAAAAATATTAAAAAAAAATACAATTCCAATATCAGTGTGTTTGGAACCATGTCAATTCAAGAAGAAAGTATAGAGCCAAATAGGCAGTTGGCACTTTCAGAGGTATTTAATTATCAACATGTCCTGATTACAAAGCCTGGTAAATCTATTCAAAAGGATAAGACATGCACTATAAACTAACTAGACCTACCATATATCTATAGAACACTCTGCCCAACAATTACAGAGTTACATTCTTAGGTGCACACAGAGCATTCTCCAGGCTAGACCACATGGTAGGCCATAAAACAATCCTAAAAATATATTTTGAAGAATTGAAATTATACAAAGCATATTTTCTCACCACAGTGGTCAAAATTAGAAATCAATAACAGAAAGAAATTTGGCAAATTCACTAATATGTGGAAATTTTTAAAACATACTTCCAAATAAGAATTGGGTCAAAAAAAAAAAAAAGCCAGGTGCAGTGGCTCACCCCTATAATCCCAGCACTTTGGGGCACCAAGAGAGGCAGATTGTTTCAGCTCAGGAGTTTGTGACCAGCCTTTACAACATGATGAAACTATGTATATTCCAAAAATACAAAAAATTAGCCAGGTGTGGTGGCATGCACCTGTGGTCCTAGCTACTCAGGAGGAGATCTTTTCAGCCTGGGAGGTGGAGGTTGCAGGGAGCTGAGATGGTGTTACTGCACTCCAGCCTGGGCAACGGAACAAGACCCTGTCTCAAAAAAAAAAAAAATCACAAGAGAAATTAGGAAATACCTTGAAATTAATAAAAATCAAAATATAACGTACCAAAAATTATAAGATATAGCAAAAGCAGTGCTTAGAGGGAAACTTATAGCTGGAAACACCTATATCAGAAATGAGAAATATTTAAAATCAATAACCTAACCTTCCACTTTAAGACACTGGAGAAAGAAAAGGAAACTAAACCTAAAACAATTAGAAGAAAAAACTTATACAATTTAGAACATAAATTAATAAAATAAAAATCATTTTAAGAAGAGAAAAAACAAAAAGCTAAAAGTTTGAGCTTTGAAAAGACCAACAAAATTTACAAACTTTAGGCTACACTGACCAAGGGGGGGAAAAAAAGCAAAGACTCAAATTACTAAAATCAGGATTAAACAGGCCAGGCACAGTGGCTCACACTGTAACCCCTACACTTTGGGAGGCCGAGGCGGGTAGATCATTCGAGGTCAGGAGTTTGAGACCACCTGGTCAACATGGTGAAACCCCATCTCTACTAAAAACACAAAAATTCGCCAGGCATAGTGCTGCATGCCTGTAATCCCAGCTACCTGGGAGTCTGTGGCAGGAGAATCACTTGAATCCTGGAGGTGGAGGTTGCAGTGAGCTGAGATCCTGCCTCTGTACTCCAGTCCGGACAACAGCATGAGGCTGTCTCAAAACAAAATAAAAAATAAAAAATCAGGACTGAACAAGGAGACATTTCTACCAACCTTTCAGGAATAAACAGGACTATAAAGAAATACTATAAAAACACTATGCCAACAAATTCAGTAATTTAGATGAAATGGACAAATTCTTAGAAAGATACAAAGTACCAAAACTGACCCAAGAAGAAATAGAAAATCTGAATCAATTTTCTAAACAACGAAACCAATTATATCAGTAATTTTTAAACTTTCTACAAAGAAAAGCCCAGGCTTTAATGGCTTCATGGGTGAGTTTTACCAAACATTTAAAGACGAGTTAATACTAATTCTTCACAAACTTTTACAAAGAATAAAAAAGGAAAGAACACTTCACAACACATTTCATGAGGCCAGTACTGCCTTGATACCAAAACCAGACAAATGAAAAAAGAAAAAAAAAATCTACAGGCAATTATCCCTTATAAATATAGATGCAAAACTCTAACAAAACACTGGCAAACAGACTCTAAGACCATGTAAAAATTATTATACAATGACCAAGGGGAATTTATCACAGAAATGCAAAGTTGATTCAATATCTGAAAATCAATTAAGCTAATATACCATATCAATACAAGAAAGGACAAAAACCACAAGATAATGTCAATAGATGCAGAAAAAGTTATCTGACAAAATAAAATAACTTTTATGATAAAAACACTCAATAGACCAGGAATAGAGAAGAATTTCTCAACCTAATAGAGGATATCTATGACAAAGTCATAGCTAACATCATGCATGATGAAAGACTATATACTTGCAATAAAAAATCTGAAAATGGAATGAAGAAAACAATTCCATTTATTTACTATAGCCTCTAAAGGAATAAATTACTTAGAACTAAATTTAACAAAAGATGTGCAAAACTTACATTCTGAATACTATAAAATGTTGTTGAATGAAATGAACAAAGATCTAAAAAATCGAAACTCTTCTGTTAAGATGGTAGTAGTCTCAAAATTAATCTACAGATTTAACACAATCTCTATCAAAATTTCAGCTCTGTATTTTGCAGAAAAATGACAAGCTGAATTTAAAATTTATGTGGAAATTCAAGGGACCCAAAAGCCAAAATATCTTCAAATCAAAGAAAAATGTTGGAGGATTCAGGCTTCGACTTCAACACTTACCGCAAATCTACAGTAAATAAGACAGAGGGCTACTGACATAAGGATAGACATATAGATTAATGGAGAAGAATTATGAGTCTAGAAGTAAATCCTTACATTTATGATAAATTTATTTCCAACAAGGATGCCAAGAAATCTCAATGGGGGAAAAAAAGAGTAATTTCAACAAATGGTTCTAGTACAACTAGATATTCATATACAAGAATAAAATTTGACCTATAACTTTTTCATCCCCTCTACAAAAAAAATTAAGTCAAAATGGATCATATCTACATGTAAGAGCTAAAACTATAAAACTCATGGAAGAAATTATAACAATAAATCATTGTGACACTGGGTTAAGCAAAACCTTATTAGATATGACACCAAAAACACAAGTGGCAAAAGAAAACATAAAATAAACTTCATCAAAAATTTAAAACTTATTCTTCAAAGGACATCATCAATAAGCTGAAAAATAACATCCAAAGAACAGGAGAAAAATTTTGAAAAGCATACATCTGATATGGGACTTATATCTAGAATATACAAAGAACTATTAACACTCAATAACAAGAAGACAAATAATAAAAATAAAAAATAGTTAAATAATCTGAACAGATATTTCTCCAAAGAAAATTCATAAATAGCCAATGGGGATGTGAAAAGATGCTTAACATCATTAGTTATCAAGGAAATGCAAATCAAAGCCACAATGAAGTACTAGTCCACATCTACTAGGATAGTGGATAATAAAAAGATGTATACAAGTGTTGGACATAGAGAAATGTACATATTGCTGGTAAAAATGTAAAGTGGTGCAGCTGCTTTGGAAAAACAGTTTGGCCGTTTTTCATGAGGTTACATACAGCTACCATATGATCTTGCAATTTCACTCCTGGGTATACAACCCAAGATATATGAAAACATATGTCCACACAAAACCTTGTACATGAATATCTATACCTGCATTATTCATAATAGCAAAAATGTAGGAATAACCCAAATGTCCATCAACTGATGAATGGATAAATAAAATGTAAAATGTAGTATATACATACAATGGAATATTATTTGGCAATAAAAATGTAAACTAAGAAGACAGTTACAAAAGACCACATATTGTATGACTCCATTTATATGACATGCCCAGAATAGGCATATCTACAGAGACAGAAAGTATATCAGTGGTTGTCTAGGGATAGGGATTTTTAAGAGTGGGGAGGGGAGAAAAAGGAGGGACTACTTAATGAATACAAGGTTTTCTTTTTGGAATGATGAAAATGTTCTAAAATTGATGTTGTAATGATCGAACAATTCTGTGAATATAATTAAGTCACTGGCTTGCATACTTTAAATGACTGAATAGTGTGTTATGTAGATTATACTTCAATAAAGCTATTAAAAATGTGAACTAATAATCTGAAACTCTTTCATAATTAAAAAAAAAGACAAAGTACCTCACTGCAAAAAGAAGTTCTAGAGGCAGCCACATCTGAGCTGACACAGCAGAACTGAGGCACTCTGACTGTCTCTGTTGCCTAATGGCCTTGGAGTCTAAAGAGCAGCCCCAGAGAATCACCTCTTCTACATCACAGTTATCTCCACTTCATCAGTTACTCCTTTGCTACACAAGGGAATAGAGAAGCCCAGGCCAAACTCATTGAATGCCCTCTCTCAAACTACAGGTGTAAAAATGGCATGTAGAGAAAATGAAGCAACTGGTTCCAGGAAGATAGAGATTGACCCATCTTGGAAGAAAAAGTGACATGGGATTGGAATTTCACCAAAAACCATACCCCATTGTTTTCACTTTCCTGAGTATTTAGAAATTATGTGGATTACCTTTACTCTTTCATTTATTCAAGTGAAAATCTACCTACTGAAAGAAGTTTGTACCATCCCCACATCGCAATCCAAACCTGAGAAAAACCTTCTGCACTTTCAGAAAGATCTGCTAGAGGCTGCTCATTTAAAAAGAAGGGAGAACCATCACTGATTTGTCATTTCCCAGGAACTGTGGCACTAGTTCCCCACACAGCAACCAGCTGAAGACCTCAGAAGATGCATTTGACAACCAACAGATAGAAAGGCTGATAGAGAAAAGGGTCATCCTTAAGTTTTGGCTGTTAAACACCAGATCTTATGAGTTGTGTGTTTACTGAACAATTTTTAAAAAATGAAACCCCTGACCAAATCTGCAGCACAAGACTAACAATTTATCTAAGAATTTAATACAAAATCCTCCTCTTCAGTATTTTTACAACAAGGCATGTCACACATACAGCATATGCGCTTGCTGCTCCCACCAAGATTCAAGAACATATTGTCTCCATTAAATAAGGACAGGAAAGCCGGTAGCAGTGGCACATGTGTGTAATTCTGGCTACTTAGAAGACTGAGGTAGGAAGATTGCTTGAGCCCAGGAGTTCAAGACCAGCCAGGGCAACAAACATAATAAAACACTATCTCAAAAAATAAGAAGAACAAGAAAACAAGAAAAGTAGATAGTAAAATTAAAAAGTGATTTGAAATTAAGTTCTCACCAATGACAATATAAAACAGATTTTACACAATAGAAAATGGAATACGAATGAAGAAAAAACTTGAGAAAACACCCAAAAGAAGAAATAAAGAGAAGAAAAGGATAAGAAACCTGAAGTTAGTCAATATAAAGGTCTGATCAGATGTACTGGCTATAAATAACAGATATTTTTGACATAGAAACCAACACAAGTAAATCGGGCAAGATGGGAAAAGGAATCCCAATGACAACTCTAGCAGGAAAATAAATCTGAGAAAAGTTAAAGACTCATCCAAAGGTCACACAACTTATAATTTGCAGAGCTGAGATACAAACCCAGGTCTCTATGGCCTCTAAATGTATGTTTTTGTTAATCACATCACACAGCTTTCAAAAGATAGACTAAAAGAAAACTTCCAAAAGCTAGGAAAGGCCTGCTGATTGTCATGTGTTCAAAAAGTTTCATTTAAAAAAATAAATCTAAAGCAATATCCATAATTTACAAAATTTCAAATTTCTGAAAACAAGACAAATTGAGTTTGGATTTTCCCCTGAAATAATAAATGCCAGAAGCCAGTGTGGTAATGTTATAGAACTATGATGTCCAAAACAGTAGCTGCCAGCCATATGTGGCTATTTAAACAATGAAAATAAAATAAAAATTTTAGTTCCTCAGTGACATTAGTCATATTTCAAGGGCTCAAAAGACACATGTGGCTACTAGTGACTGTATTAGACAGACAGATGCAAGACATTTATGTCACTGCAGAATGTTCTATTAGAAAGGCTGGACCATAGAGTTCTATATAAAAGATCTTGACCAAATAATTTCACAGGAAAATTGGAATTTCTGTTTGAAGGTTAGAAACAAAATACTTTTCAGTTATGTACAAACTGCAGAAAGTATGCTACCCATGTACTTTTCTGCCAAGAAAAAAAAATGCTTGTTTATGCACGCAACCCTCCCGGGTAGTCTCATTTCAAATTCATGACCACAGATCACAAGTGGGCACTAAGAATTGCCTGGAATCCCACTTCAGATCCCTAATAAGTTCATTTTACATATTCTTTTCTCTTGCCAAAGTTTCCAACTAGCCTCTCCACACACACACATGCCCATCACCTCACTCCCAATCACCAAAGATCTCACCTTAGTCTTCAAAGAGAAAATTAAACAGGACAGGAATCCATCTGCATCAGGCCCATATTCTGTCTTCTCTCCTTAAAAATGAAGAGTCTCGGCCGGGCGTGGTGGCTCAAGCCTGTAATCCCAGCACTTTGGGAGGCCGAGGCGGGTGGATCACGAGGTCGGCAGATAGAGGCCATCCTGGTCAACATGGTGAAACCCCGTCTCTACTAAAAATTACAAAAAATTAGCTGGGCATGGTGGCGCGTGCCTGTAATCCCAGCTACTCAGGAGGCTGAGGCAGGAGAATTGCCTGCACCCAGGGGGCGGAGGTTGCGGTGAGCGGAGATCGCGCCATTGTACTCCAGCCTGGGTAACAAGAGCGAAACTCCATCTCAAAAAAAAAATGAAGAGTCTCAACTTCTACAAACACCAACCTTTTTAGCTGCCCTGGCCCTCTGTCCATTTCAGAGACAACACTTCTGCCATTATTTTCTCTCTCCCTGGCTGCATTAACATCTCCCTCTTTACTGAGTTGTGCCCACTAGTGTTAAAACATGCTCCAATGTCTTCTTTTTAAAAGGAGTATTTGAGCCCTAGGTGCCCTTACGCTATCATAATCTTATTTTTCTTCTCCCTCTTAAGCTCAAAAGAACCCCCGTCCTCGAAGCATGCTTTGCTGATCACCCCATCCAAAGCTGCTCACATCTCACATGCCCACATTCTCTACCACATTAGGATGTTTTCTACATAACAATGATAACATCAGGAAAAAATAGTTTCAAGACTGAGGAGATCTGGTCTGTCTTGTTCACACCTGCATCTCAATAGAGCAAACAATAATAAAAAAATAATAAGAGTTTTAATGTGTTGTGGTCCAAGCTGGGTTATCTTATTCAATTTTCACAGGATTAATATCTTATTTTCAGAAACACATGATTAATATCTTATTTTACAGCCCAAAAAACTAAGACCCAGGGAAGTTATGCAACTTGCCCAAGGCCTCACACATAGGGAAGTTAGAATTTCCATTTGAAGGTAGAGCTTCACTAGTGGTGATGCCTTAGTGACGTAAAGCCTTACTAGTGAGGGTAGAGCCAGACTGAAACCCAAGAAGGCTATCTTCAAAGCCCATGCACTCAACAACTACACTTTGCTGCCTACTTTGCTGCCTCTCTATATAATAAATGGTATTCAAGTACACTTTTTGTTAATTGAATGAAAATTTTTACCCAGTTATCAATTAAAAAAAGCAAAATTCTAACTCAAGATAGAGAAGATTAAGGATGTGAATATTAAAACCAACTATAAGTCATAAAGATAATGACAAAGGGTATTAACCATTACCAAGGAAAAGTATAGTACAGAACTATCTAAATAATCAATGAACATATGAGAGCAAAAAGAGATGCCTAAAAAAGGCAAAAGAGGATCCACAGTAAAGATAACCAAAAAGAAAACCAGAGAGAAGATATAATTATATATAATGGTTCCATCTACTAATAATTTTTGTTAATCCATGATCATAGTGGAGGTATTTTGGTAACAGATGATCACACCAGCTACACTGAACACACATTCCCCTGGTACATTTGTCTTATACCTTCCTGCACCCATAATTTTTCTCATGCTGTTCTCCTTTCAAAGCCCCCAATTTTTCTTCTTCCCTCTTATTAAGGTGTTCCACATTCAGGAGCTCAAAGATTTCTCTTTCTTGATTTCAAAATCTTTGCTACAGCTCACAGAGTGATAGATCACATGACAGCACAAATTTCTATCAGGCATTACTCTTTTCACAAGTTGATTGTCACCTAGAAAAAGTCAATGACCTCCTGAGGGAAGCAACTCTAACTCTGTCTTGTACATTTCCTTCTCTTCTCAGGGTGTAGCGCAGTATTTTATAAATAAATTAGGTAAGTACTTCAGGACAAAAGGAATACCACGTGTTCAATTATCTAATATCTGGGACCATATCACACAAAAATAAATGAATGCCATGTTTCTATGAAATGTATCATGTCAAGAATTAGCTATATTTCTCTGAATCTTCATTTTTTTTCTAGCCAAATAACAGGAATAATATTAGCCACTACTACTATCTAATCACTTTCTCTTATTCTTTGTCTGCTAATGTGTCTAATCAACAATTTCTATCTGCCTCCAAAGCATCTTTCAAATGCCATCCCTTTGGAGAGCTTTCAATTAATTATGAGCAAGCAACTGAACTGTACTCTAAACTTCCATGTTAGCTTTGTGTTCTAATTTAGATTGTTCTGTCTCCTCACCTGCAGTAGTTCTAGTAAAGAAGATTTTAAAACTCAGCAAGTTCATGAGGATAATTCAACATCCGCAAGTACATGAGGATACTTCAACATCAGACAACAGTGCAAACACTGTTGAAAGGAGTTGTTACAATTCTTCTCTATTTTCTGGCTAATAGATTTTGGATATTCTGGCTTGACTCTAAATTTTTCCCAAGTTCATGATACAGGGTTGTCAGATTTTGCAAATAAAAAAAAAAAGATGTCAGGTTCAATTTGAATTTTTGATAAACAATGAATAATATTTCAGGATACAGATGCCCCATGCAATATTTGGGTAAAATATTACATAAGACATCCTTATCCTAAAACATGATTTGTAATTTACCTAAAATTCTAATTTAACTGAGTATCCTGTATTTTATCTGGCAACTTACCCTAGCAGGTAGAATTCAAACTACCTATATTTCTGAAACCACCTTCACTTAGCAATTATATCCAGCTGTCTGAACCTGTGCTTTTATAAAATGCTTCCAGGTCAGTTCAACCTATCCCTATCTTATACTTGCTTATACTAGCTCTGTTCCTACCAGCTATTTTTGAAATGAGTTGATTATCTCTTCAGATTTACTCTAGCTCAACCCTTTGTGTTAAAAGAGCCAACCCTCCACCCATGTTTCCCCACATAAATTATACTGAGAGCTCATGGGCTATCTAAATTTTGTTCTATGGGCTCCAGGAGTAAAAGAGAAAGGGGGAAAAAAAGCAACAAGATGCATGCGCAATCACTTAGAAGAAGGCAATGGATGCAAGGCAATAAATGTTTTCTGTGAGACCCCAGGGTGGGAAAATATTGATCCATACATTCCATCAACGTAGACCAGAGGTCACGAGCTGACAGACCCAGACATGCATTATTTGGCTCACACCATATGATCCTTTATAGGCTTTTTAATTTTTTTCAATTAATCATACAAACATAATAATCAGGATACTATCTAAAGACTCCCTCTGTGTTTTATCTTGAAAAGGAAGACCCAGCAACTCTGTGCCTGTGTCCCTACATGATAACTAGAGATTGGAGCTAAACAGCAGCTGTCACAAGATGGAATAGGTGTGCGTTCTCTCAAGACTCCCAAAGACTCCATTACTCACTCTTGTCTCACCTGCACCCCACTGTATATATAGCAGCCTTGGAGTCTGTTACTCTCTCATAGACACCTTGACTTTTTACAAGCCACACAACCAGCCAGCCCAGTTCCTCCTTTCTATCTGCGGAGATTTCATGAGCACCTCCAACATATCACACCTGACAGGCCCCAATCTTCCATTATCCCTACCAGTCATTCATACATTGTTCCACCCAGAGGAAGAGTATGTTCACCCAGATGTAAAAGCTGAATACAACACAACATAGAGAGCTTTGCACATGGAAAAAGGAAAAAAACAATATCCTGAAGAAAATATGCACCCAGTTGTAAATCCAGAGAAAAACTAAGGATTAGAGTCCTGAAAGTACTGTATGTTGAATAAACAGTATTAGATTCAAACTCAATTGGAACAAATGCAGTAATTTTGCTATTATTAGAGCAATAATAGATGCGAGCAATTCTTATACAAAAGAATTGTATCACAACTATTTTTTCCTACTCAAAACATAGCGTTTGTGCATTGTACAATCTGTCAAAAACTGAAGACAACCTGAAGCAAAGCATTTAAATCGGCAAATCTTCATGTTGAAATTCACTGACCTAAACATTAAAGGATGTAAATGACACACTGCCACAAATTATACCAATAGAATATGTGGTAAACACTGCACATCAGGAATGGAACAGACCGGAACACAAAATGCCAGTGGAGTGCATTATCTCACATCTATTCTGCAAACTTCCTCAACTTCTCACAAAGGTTCTGTGATGCTCAACAGGAGATAATACTGGCCTTTCCCACAGAGCAATTCACGCAACAAAGCACATTAAAATTCTCTAATCCATTTAAAGAAACAAAAACAATTATTTCCTTTTCTTATACCAGCCACATATGATCAATTGTGCTCATGATTCAGGACATCTATTTTCTTTTCTCATTTTTAGATAGTCATGCAATCATTTCTAAGAGAACCCAGATATATCCAGTAGAATTACACTATGGTTTTCTTCTTTCCTTTTCTTTTCTATGTTTTTTTCTTTCCTCTTTCCTTAGCTTTTGATTTTTAACTTCAGAGACTTCTCTAAGCAAAGAAATCCTTTGTACCTATCGGGGTGAAATCAGAATCATGCTCGGCTTTTTGCCATAAGGAAAGGGTATTTGCAGAAGAGTCAACCACCACTCATGCCTCTCCCCTGCCCAGCAGTACCTTGGATTTTCCTTGCTTTATGCCTTCTGCTCCCCCTGGCTGAGTAACAGCAGGCGTTAGGTTCCTCCCCACACGATGTACTACACGAAAAAGGGCAACACTGGCCTCCTTTTCCCCTGAGCACTAAAATCCTAAATATGCAAGTTAAAAAAAATTTTACATGTGAATACCACCTTTCATAGAGTAGTTCACATTAATGTATCATCTCTCTCTCTTTTCCTCCTCCTCTACTGCCTTCTTTCTGCCCCAATTCCAATATACCAATTTGTTTGAACAGTTTTATATTCTAAGTGTCGAACTATTGCTAAAGGAATGGATAAATTGTTGTACTTAGATTATTATGTTTTGTCATTTATAGTATTAACACTTTTCCAATTAACTTCCTGATTATGTAATTCAACACTGTTAATTCTGTAATATATTTTGACATCTTAACAATGATCATTCTGGCCAGATGTTATGGTGCATGCCTGTAATCCAAGCAGCAACAAGCATGAACAACATTGGGAGGCTGAGGCGGGTAGACTGCCTGAGCTCAGGAGTTAGAGACCAGCCTAGGCAACACAGTGAAACCTGTCTCTACTAAAAACACAAAAAATTAGCCAGTCATGGCAGCATGTACCTGTAATCCCAACTACTTGGGAGGCTGAAGCAGGAAAATTGCTTGAACCTGGGAGGCAGAGGTTGCAGTGAGCCAAGATTACACCATTGCACTCTAGCTGGGGTGACAGAGCGAGACTCCATCTCAAAAACAAAAAACATTCCTACCATTTCCCCTCTTTTCTCTCATTCTCCCATCTATTTTTAAACGAAATTACCAAAAGAAAGAAAATAGATATGCATTAATTTCCTGATGCTACTGTAACAAGCTACCACAGATATGGTGGCTTAAAACAACAGTTTATTCTCACAGTTTTGGAGACTACAAGTCTGGAATCAAGCTAGGCCACGTTCCCTCCAGGTGCCCTTTCCGCTTCTTTCAGCTCCTAGTAGCTGCCCTGGCAGTCCTGGGCTCCTGGCTGCATCATTCTAACTGATGCCTCTGTCTTCACATCACCTTCTCCTCTGTGACTCTCTCTCATAAGGACAATTGTGATGGCATTTAGGGCTCACCTGGTAGTCCCGGGTAATCTCAGCTCAAGATCCTTAACTACTAATCTGCAAAGACTCTTTATCTAAATAGGGTAAAATTTACAATTTACAGGAATGAGGACTTGATCTCTTTGGGTGACTGTTTTGTACCACAAAACAAGTAAAGTACGACACATAAAATGTCTTAATTGGCTGAAAAGCACCAGCCAGTTACTCACTATCTTTCAGTTATTTGGCACATTGCAGATACTACATTTTTACTGAACAGGCCCCAGCTGTAACAATCACCCTGAGCACTTGGTAGGTGAAGGATTCAAGATTCTAAGTCTGGAAAATCACCTGGATGGCAAAGTGAGTTGGATTAAATTAATAAATTCTTCAATGATTAAAAATCATACCCCTCAGAGCTTGATGACAGCCTAGTTTGATGAGGACTCCAGGAAAAAGATAGAGTTCCACTGTTACAAACAATAAGGCTGGCCATGGACAGGAGGAGAGTATAAAAAGGAGGGAAGTACTATCTGCTGAAAGGCAATCCATCCGTGATCCTGGCTGGAGGGGAATGAAAGAAAAGTGGAGCAAAAAAATAACCTTCTTGGGACACCACACAAAAAAAAAACATGAGTTACATGTTGAGTACCACATGACAGCAATACCCATTACAAATAACTTTTTTTAAAGTTTAAAGGGAAATAATAAAAGTATTATAGAGTTGGGAATGGAATTCATTTTGAGAAAACTGAATAAATATAGAGTATATGACTAATTTGGTCAAGTTTAACTAAGATAGGGCATGATCATGAATAAATACTTGAAATGTATGCATGACAGAAAAAGAAAAAAAATTTAATACACTATAAAAGATATAATGGGAAAATCCATCTTCAAGTGCAACCATGAGAGCATTTTTGAAATGTCACAAGATGAACTTTGTTGCATTAACTTTTTAATAAAGACAAAAATAGGCCAGGTGGGCAGGAAATATGAAAGCACTTTTACCTTTCTGTAGGGATCTGACCAAAGCAGTCATAAGTAGGAGGTAGAAAGTATTCTTCAGACCACATGGAAAATGTACAACTTACTGCCCTCTTCCCATCATAAAATTCAGATACCTTAGAAAATAACCTCAAATATTTTAGAAACTAATTTTCCATCCCTTCTTCCATAGCTAAACTAAATTTGGAGCCTAGAAAGGGAATAATATAGTGATAACATCTTCCAGCCATTATAGACATGTTGTTGATATGTCAAAAACTCACCACTAGCAATATAAAGACAGTAAGGAAATCCAATACAATGATAATATCATCTAACATTCATCATGCATTTACGCTTGGCCAGGCATTGCGCTAAGCACTTAACTTGGGTGATCTCTTTACAACTCACAAAAATCTTATGAGGAAGTTACTATTTGCATAAAAATTTTATAGTAAGAGAAAAATGAAGTCCACCTACCAGGACTAGAAGTATCAGAGCCAAAATTCAAGCACAGGTAGCCTGTGGAACACCATCCACTGCCGCTGTTGTGTGACCACACTTGTTACTGAGTGCTCACTAGAATGCCAGGCTCACACGTGCAAGAAGATTCCTCACCACCTTCCTGGGAATTATCATTGTTAAACCCAGCTAAGAAAACTGCCACACAAAAAGATTACGTATCTTGCCTAGAGTCACAGTTAGTAAATGGTAGATCAGCATTAAAACAGAACAAAGAGAACCAGAAAGTGTACTTAACAACTACACCAATGGTAAAGGCTAGTGACTTATATCACATTTAAACAAGACTCTCTGACCAAGTACAGAAAAGGAACCTAATCACCTAAACTGCCTGTTAAAAGTTAAACCTTAAACCTCCATTGCCCTGGACTTCCATGCATAATATCCATATGCCAAAGGTGAGGATGAGGTAGCATCAATGCTTCTAATACATCTTAATGGGAAAACAGTACGAGTTTTCTTAATGACCTGGCAAACTGAGGGTAAATATATATATATTTCTATCCCTTTCCATATATATATATATGAAAAAGACATCCAGGAACAAGTCAGAAAAAAATACAAGCACTGAAGGCCAGTCAAAAGCCACTTTCCCAATAGCTGCCTGTGTCTAGTCAGATAAACAGCTAGGCACCAACATTTAAAAAAAAAATAAGCCAGGAGAGGCATGGTGGCTCATGCCCATAATCCCAGCACTTTGTGAGGTTGAGGCAGGAGGATCACCTGAGCCCAGGAGTTCAAGACCAGCCTAGGCAACATAGTGAGACTCCATCTCTACAGAAAATTAAAAACATTATCTAGGTATGGTGGTGCACCTCTGTAGTCCCAGCTACTGGGTTGGTATGGGGGCATGTAGGGGAGGGGTTGAAGTTGGAGATCGCTTGAGCCTCGGAAATTTAGGCTACAGTGAGCCGTGATCGTGCCACTGCACTCCAGCCTGGGCAACAAAATGAGACCTTGTCTCAAAATAATAAAAAAATTAAAATTTTAAAAGGCACACTGAAAGTCTTCATCTGAGGGTAATTTCTAGTGTATCTACAAGGCTACTGGCTGGCTGGCACAAACCTAAGGACAGAAGGGAGGAGGCTCCAAAGAGAGGAATGGAGAAAATAATTTGGCCCAAGGCAGAAACAAGCAACAAAAAGGGCTTTTGTTTGATCGTGTGTGTGTGTGTGTGTGTGTGTGTGTGTCTGTGTGTCTGTGTGTCTGTGTGTGTGTAGCTGGCTTTCCCATTTACCCATGCACAAAGTCATAAACACAATATGTTACCTTGGTTTGTACAGCAAGCACATGCATGGGCAATGTTCCCTCTAGTTCTGATTAATTCAGTGCTTAAGTCGAGTTTGGCCAATCACTGCTCACCTTTAGTTTCCCTTGAACGTCTAAAATGGGAAACAAAACTACAGAACAAAATCAATCATAATAAAAGCTTCTATAACATAGGATAATATACATGTATTTAAACTTTTATTTTTGACAAAAGACAGAATACCATCAAATCCCACTTTATTCATTGAAAAGCTGGTGTCAGTCTAAATGCTAATAACTTTCACTAGAGAGAACACAGTTGTGATGGGCAGGGGCTAGAAGGATAAAAAACTCCTTAAATAACTAGCTACATCATCATGACTTTCTTCCTGTTGGCACACACATACACACACACACACACACACTCAAATACACAAAAAGTACAAAAGAACACTCTCCCAAAATTCAGGACAACAAAAATCATGCGGGGAATAAAGGAATCTAACTCAGCATTTATTCAGGAAAGTAACATCCACAATATGTGTTACGAGTAGATACAACCTACCTTTCTCTTCAATAATTTTTAATAATCCATTGCATTTCTTATATGGGCAGAAAGGTAATGCAAAGAAGTAACTCCCCTCATCCCCAAAAAACAAAGAATGAGACAAATCAAAGAAAAAGGAAGAAAAAAAAAGAGTAATGGGAAAATACCATGTTGGTGTTGAGACTTTTACATGTAATTGTTTTAGTAAACATACAATGTCTAAGACTTTGTTAGACAGATGAGTTCACTCCACAACTGTTGTTATTCCTGTTACTATTATCAGTCACATGTCACTTCTTTTTTTTTTTTTTTTTTTTTTTGCTGGTAAGATATATTTATTAACATGTTCTTCATCTTTGCAATGAGAATTTAGATGAGATCAAGTTTGGTAAATACAGGTCAGGAGACTGTCATTCATCTGCCTTCATCCATAGTAGATAGTGCTAATCTATCAAGGCACTCTTTGCCTTTGAACCCAGATAAATACACAGAATTTTTCTCAACCAACCATGCTAAAATACCTCCAGCAATTAATGAGAATTGAGACATGAGTTAAAGCCTATTTGTCATCACTGGTCCAGATAATTTGTAAGGCCCCTTTTATTTGTCTGAGTCTGCAAACTAAAGCTGAAAGCCATAGTTTTTGATTTTTTATAAATTTTTTGTTATTGTTATTATTGTTGCTTTTTTGTTAATTTTGTTATTGCATTTTAGGTTTTGGGGTACATGTGAAGAACATGCAAGATTGTGGCATAGGTACACACATGGCAGTGTGATTTTCTGCCTTCCTCCCCATCACCTATATCTGGCATTTCTCCCCATGCTATCTCTCCCCAACTTCCCAAAGGATTATAAATCGTTCTACTGTAAGGACACATGCACACGAATGTTCCTTGCAGTACAGTTTACAACAGCAAAGACCTAGAACCAACCCAAATGCCCATCGATGATAGACTGGACAGGGAAAATGTGGCACATATACACCATAGAATATTATGCAGCCATCAAAAATGATGAGTTCGTGTCCTTTGTAGGGACATGGAGGATCCTGGAAACCATCATTCTCAGCAAACTGACACAAGAACAGAAAATCAAACACCACATGTTCTCACTCATAGGCAGGTGTTGACCAATGAGAACACATGGACACAGGGAGGGGAGCATCACACACTGGGGTCTGTCGGGGGGAAATAGGGGATATGTCACTTATTTCTTTTTTTTTTTTTTTTTTTTTGAGATGGAGTTTTGCTCTTGTTACCCAGGCTGGAGTGCAATGGCGCAATCTCGGCTCACCACAACCTCCTCCTCCTGGGTTCAGACAATTCTCCTGCCTTAGCCTCCTGAGTAGCTGGGATTACAGGCACGCGCCACCATGCCCAGCTAATTTTTTTTTTTAATATTTTTAGTAGAGACGGGGTTTCACCATGTTGACCAGGATGGTCTCGATCTCTTGACCTCGTGACCCACCCGCCTCAACCTCCCAAAGTGCTGGGATTACAGGCTTGAGCCACCACGCCCGGCCTATGTCACTTATTTCTAATGCCATCCCCACCAACATACCTGCCACCACAGGAAAATCAATGTCATGGTGTGACAGCAGTTTTGCCACACAAATCAAAGATAATTTTCTTGCACAATCAGTGCCTTCGATATCTATACTATCAACTTGTGGAAATTTAACTGCAGTCCACAATCATTAAGTTTTACAAACAGCTGTGTTCTAGGCCTACAATGTGCATCAACATCTCCGAAATAATATTGCCTATATAAGGATAAATTTAACAAAAAAAGAAAACAAATCATGGCATATTCAGCTGAGGAAAATGAAATAGGAACCCACAGAATTTTTGCAGAAATAACAACTCATGAATAAAACATCTGCCTAGTATACTGCTTCAGAAGGAATCAATCATAACAAAAGCTTCTATGACACAGGATAATATACATGTATTTAAACTTTTCTTTTTGACAAATGACAGCATACCAGAAAATCCCACTCTATTCATTGAAAAGCTAGTGCCAGTCTAAATGCTAACAACTTTCATACGTACATAGGAGATGGAAGGATAAGGGGGTACTGCCCCGTTCATGTTCAAAGTACAATTTATACCCAGAAAAAATGAGATAAAAAACTGAAAGAAAATCTGCAGAAATAGCTGACTCTTTCAGGGAAAAAATGTGGAGTTTGGATAAACAAGTCTCCAGTCCATTCACCATATTGCATGTAAAGATTTATCTTAAAGACTTCCAACAATAAGGCTATGAATTCACTTTAACAGAAGGCCATTCAATACATCATTATTTACATTCTGCTTACTCTCAAAAAAGAATGTAATTTAATGTACAATAAAAGACACATCAAATTAGAGATTATAATATAGTAGTTGGGCACAGTAGTTATGAGCCCAGACTCTGGAAGTAGAGAGGATGGGATCTGAATTCCATCAATACAACGTACTAGATATGTGACCTTCAGCAAGTTACTTAACATCCCTACCCCTCAGGTTTCTCACCTGGAAAACTGAAATGATGATGCCTTCCTTCTAAGGGACTGTGTGACATATAGGATGTGCTAGCACAGTGCTAGTGTTCAAACAGTAAGTGGTCAAGAAACTATAAATGCTATTAATTTTGTAACTAATGACAGCAAAAGATTCTAGAAGAATCTACAAATGTGTAGATTATCCTTAGTAATAATTTTTTTAAAATCCATATGCTTCCACTAACAATATGTGCACATTATAGTTGTAAAAATTAAAATACCTGATCCCTTCCCTTACCCCGGAAAAAAGAAGTCATTTCACCTTGACACAAAAGTACACTGTAAGAAAACCTACAAATGCGAGATAAAATATGTTTCAAGAATTAATCTTGTATTTGTTTCAAGGGCCTAAGCAATTGAGACACTGGCGTTTTATATTAAAATAGGATAACAATAACTTCAGTTTGAAATATTTTAAGTGTAGGATCAAGACCAGTTGGCTATTTTAATCATGATTTTTATTTTAGAAAACCACATCCTCTTGTGTCCCCAGACAGAATTAGTTACAAATTGTTTCCCCTGGGAATCAAGCAAAAAAAGTAATATATTTGATATTGTATGTCTAATTGCTGAAGATTTTGAGAGGGGATTATTTAGCTTTCTTTTTGAGGGTAATTAGCCACTGGTTTCACCTGCCTTGCTAACAACATGGAGGAAGATGCTTATCTTTCAATTAACTTTGACAGGCAGGCACGCATGCCCCTCATCTGAAGGCTGTATTGAGTTATTTGGTGCTGTTAAAAAGCAAAACAGCTAGGAAAGAGTACTATCTTTTATTACTTAGGAATGGAATTTTATCAACAAAGAGCACATTCTTGCCCACTATCATTCTCAGAGTAATTTAGCATGATGCAGACGTTAAAGAAGTATTAACACCTGAAGTCCATGCTGATTTATAGTTGGCCCCAAAATGGTTCCTGTTTGTGGATTCAAAGACCGACCATAGATAGATTGCTCAATACTCCAAAAGTCCTTCATTGCTCCTGAACATATTATTGGAATACACTACAACCAGTTAACCCTCATCCAAAAGAAATCATAGGCCTCAATGAGGACTACTCAATAAAATCTGTGCATTTTTAAACAGCACCTAGTAAAAGGACAGATACATGAGTGCGGGAAACCAATGGCTACCCGCTTAAGACAGTATAAGCTGCACTTGGGAGTCCATACTGAAGAAACTCTAGCTCATATAACAAATATCAGGGCTCATCATATGGAACAGCATTTCAACAGTTCTCAAAAATCCCAATTACTTCTCTCTTGACTTTCAAATAACATTTCCACATTAAGCTTTTACTACAGAGAGAGGTGTAATAAATGCAAGAACGTATTTCTAGCCAGATGAACCACTATCCTAAGAGGGGGTTTCTCAATGATTTAGTGTCAATCTAGACAAGGTTTCTATAGGTATGCCATGGGACTGTCTCCAAACTCTAATTCTCCATAGTTTTTATCAGTGATCCAGATGAAGATAAAAGGATATATACTTATGAAATTCATGGGTAATACAAAGCTAAGAGGATAGGTAATATAAAAAAATTTAAATGAATGAGCCCACACATAGCAGATTAAATTTAATTCTGTTTCTGTGTTCAAACAATTGACTGCACAAGTGTAAGATCTGACCTAATAGCAATTTGTGTTTAGAAAAAAGAAAAAATGCATAGGTGTTTTACTTGCCTTCAAGCTGAATCTGAGTCAACAGTATTATATACAGCTTCTCCCAAAAGCCACAGAAATCTGAACTCACATTAAAAAAAAAATGCCTAATGCAAAAACACACACTAGTCCTTTTCTATTATGTACAGCTATGACCATACCCAGGAATTAATGAGTTCAGTTCTGGGTGCCACGTTTAAGAAGGCCATTGACATGTTGGAATACACTTGGGGAGAGTGACAAGAATCTTAGGGAGTTTCAAAACCAGATATGAGAAAGAATGGAAAGAAATCAAGATGATTAGCCAGAAGAAAAAACTTTGAAAGAATAAGCCAGGTGAGGTTGTGTTCCCTTTCTCATCGTAGCTAACCCAAGAGCTGTCAACAAGAGCTGAGTGCAGAAAAGGGGACACCAAGTCCCACATCACAAGTCCTGAGCAGAAGCACGGGCATATAAAACCAGCCCTCCTTCCTGAAATACTGTCTCTGCTCAGTGCAGGAAAACCAACTCTCTTAGGTTTCTGCCTGCTCCTTTGGCTGCTCCTTCTCGGTTTCTTTTGGAGGCTTCCACTCCTCCTTCTCCCAAACTATAAATGCTTGAGTTCTCAGGACTGGGGCCTAGTGTCTTCCTCCCTGCACCCATCTAGGCAATCTCACTCATCAACATGGCTTCAAATAAAAATAAATGCTGATTACTTTTAAATTATACCTACTACCCATAACTTTCCTCCAAGCTCCAGATTTGCACATCCAACTGTCTTCTTGACATTTGTACTTAGCTATCTCATTGGCACCTCAAACTCAACATCTCCAAAACTGAAATCATCATCACCTACGAAACCTGCCTCTCCTCCAGAGTTCCCATATCATAAATGACATCTCCATTCACCTGACTGCTTAAGCTAAATGACTAGAAGTCATCCCAGATTCCTTGCCATCTTTACTCAACACATGGAAGCAACCAGTCCACCAAATAGCTAATGCAACCTCTCCTCCCCATTTCCACATAATTGATTTAAAATGTGAATCTACTTAAAATGCTTCAATATTGTCCCAGTGACCCTAGGAAAAGAACACTGTTTTTAGAAGGCCATGCCTGACCTGGCCTCTGCTCCCTCTCTACCTGAACCTCAAACCACTCACCTTCACTCCTACCTTGATGCCAGCTCCACTGGCCTTCCTTTACTTATTCACATAAGCCAAGTTATTTTCCTTCTGTAGAAATCCATGCATGTCATCTCTCTACATATTTAATCCTCACAACCTCTAGTTATTTATTTATTTTTTCTCCTTCAGGGCCCAACTTAAATGCTACTTTCTCAAGGAGGCTTCACTTACTGCCTAATCTAAATGAGTTTCTCCTTCTCATTCTTTCATAGCATCTTGCCCTACAGAAATTTGAAATCACATATGCATTCACGTATTTGAGAATTTAATATCCACCTTATCCACCAGGCAAGGGGTCAGCAACATTTTTCTTTAAAGGGACAGACAATAAATATTTTAGGCTTTAAGGTCTCTGTTGCAACTACTCGACTCTGCTGTTGTAGTACAAAACAAAAGAACAGGCCTGGCTGTGTTATAATAAAACTTTATTTACAAAAACAGACAGCTGGATTTGAACTGAAGGCTATAGTTTACAGATCTCTGTACTAGACTATAAGTTGCAGGAAGGCAGGGACAAGACTGTTTTACCCTCACCACTCTATGTCTGTTGCCTAGATAAGTGTCTGGCATATAGTAGATGTACAATAAACAGTTGCTGAATGGATACAATCTGAAAGACTGTCACAATAAATTTGTTCCATGTGTCTCTGTGGATCAATAAGTACAAGCTGTAAAAGAGAAGAATATACGCTTTCCTTATATTCATCATAAGGAACGCTTCCAAAAGTTCTACCAACCCTACAGAATTATGATACAGATCAGTTAAAATAATGAATGTGAAAGAATTTTGTAAACCACAATAAACTGTGTGTTATTAACATTAAGAATTGTAACTGACCAAAAATATGCATAGACTGCCTTCTGAGACAGTGGGATCCCTGGGTTATTTAATGACAGCCTAAAGATTCATCTTCCAGAGTGTTCCAGGACAAACTTTTGCATTGATAGGGGGTAGAACCAGAAGATTTCCAAGATGCCTTCCAACCTTAGGTTTATAAGCCATCGCTTAAGACCTGCCCATTAAGAGCAACAGCATATTTATTAACTCCCTATCTGTGACAAGAGCTTCATATGCCATGATCTATTCAATACTTGAAACAAACCTTCAAGTTTAAATGGCATTATCTTCAGTCTGCAGATGAGCAAGGTGAGACTCAGAACTGCTAAGGAGATGGAACCAGAACCAGAAGCCAGATAGGGCTGTGAATTATGTTCTTAAAATACACTGCACAGCCATGCTCAGCTCCACCAGTCCCTTTTCAGGCATCACACCCAGAACCCCAAATTTACAGACATGCAATTCCTAACATGCCCCTCAAAAGCAATTTAGGACTGTTTTTATTTAGGACAGAGAGATAATCCCCTCGAAAGCAATTTGCATCAAACTTGTTATAGAGTTCTGATGGAATGATGAAGAAATGTGTCTCTCAAAATAGTCATTTTTGAAAACAACTTTCCTTTGAGATATGCTGAATAAATATAACAGCTTTGTAAACAGAAAATAATTTATGTCTAAGAGAAACATTGTCACCTTTTTGAGAAAACCTATTATTTTTCAATCTGCATTTCATAGAAGGAAAAACAGTAGCTGAAGTATCAGTCAGACAATGTTATAAATTACCAAATCACATAATTTGGGTAACATTTGTTGAGGAAAGAAAATATCAGGTGCAGCACAAAATAAATACTGCTGTTTCTAATTTTCAAAAACACAATAAACTTGCCATTTCCATGCACAAATACGTACATAAAAATAGGCAAGTATTTTTTATTTCAGAAGGGGGTTAAAAATTAATCTGGGCTTTAAGTCACAGCTATGCGATTACAAATGCTTCATTATCTTCAAATTGCTTATCTATCTTTTCTATTTTTTAAACAATAAACATATATTACTTGTGTAATAAAATGGTCAAAAACAATCTGATTAGAGGATATATTTCTTAATATTTTCTCAGCAATCTATTGACCAAATCCTTCTTAATTACCTCCTCTATCTACTGCTCAGTCATTTGGCCTCATCTATCTAGAACACCTATGTAACTGAAAATTAGGGAGAAAGCAAAAAACCTCTGAATATCTCAAATAGATGTGACAAATTCAGTATTCATGCACATTCATTACAGGAGGGCCTTTTGAACACTTGTTATTTTATAGGGCATTCTAATTAACTTGGATAGCTGTTTACCAACTCTCCTACAGAGCCGAGGAAACAAATAAAGAAGGGATGTATATTAGACAATAGGGTTGTCTGCACAATATCCGTTCTATCCAGACTCCAACATGTAGCAGCCATTTTATCGGGGTGGGATGGAATCTCACCTCCAGGGATATTTTCTGACCATGGTAATAGCAGAGTAATCCCATCTCCATTCCCCACTAATTGCTGCAATATATCCAAACCAATAAGCACTTGGAATTGGTTTAGCAGGCCTTGGCAACCAACTGGTTTAGCAGTTTGTCCAATCAGCACAAGCTCAAAATTTCTACTAAGAATTCTGGGACAAAGATGCTGTCTTTTCTGATGACGAACCATGCAAACTGGATGGCAAGATGTAAAACTTAGAAATACTGCATTTTGCACAATGAAGCAGACCAGCCCAAAGATAATGTGTACACATGGAGACAGGTAAATGAAGCCAGATCCCTGATCAAGGCACAACAGCAACCAGTCAGCCTCTGAACTTTGCAGTTACATGAGCCAATAAAAAGCCTTCTACTATTTACAGATAGTTTGTATTTTATATTAGCCATGACAATTCCAGTTTGCCCTGGAGAGTGAGTTTACAGCTACTACTCTAGCATAACTATTAACGAAGTTCTCTTTCACTTCAAAAAGTATTCTGGTTTGAATGATAAATTATATGAGCACCTGAATCATAGCTTGCGTGGGCTAAGGGGATGGTATCAGGCAGTTAGGAGAAACCAAAGCACTCACAATGACAAATGAAAACTGTAGAAAACAAGAATAGGTAGATAATGTATTTTAAAAGGAGACAAAAATTCAGCAGCAGTCTGGGGTAATTCAACAAAGAGGCAAATAATCTCATACATATTGATAGCCTGAGAGGCTATCACACTAAAGCAGCTTTTTCCCAAAAAGTTCTAAAGATTTTCTTTAGAACTATAACAAATATAACACAAAGGGGGTTCTGTGCTCCATTATATTTGAGAAAAGTTCCATTTCATAACCCCCTACAGAGACTCAAAATACACATTCACATGGTAAAGTTCAGAGTAATCTGGAAAAAAAAGAAAGCTGCCTAATTTTGTTTATCTAGTATTTATCCAATTTACTCGATCACAGAAAATTTTTCTAAAGATACCTATTAATATGCAGTAGATAACTATTCTGCTGACATCGATTTCAGAAAAGCTAAAGTCAGAAATTAATAACTGAGTCATCAAAAAAACAAACCAAATTTATGCTTAAAAAGTAGAAAGATATTTATTCTAGAAAGATTTCCTTCCAGAATGGTTAAATGTTTTAAGTGTGAAATAACTGAATAAATAAATAAATATTCACTTCTCCTAGTGACTAATTAAATAAGAGTGGTGAATAGCAGAAGGAATCTCTACTACACAACTAAAATAGCACCTTTTAAGACACTATGACTTTTTGAAGGGTATATAGGTCCTATTACCTAAGAAGGAAAAACAGCCAGGAAGACATGTGCATATACACATCAGAAATTCTAAGTAGAGTCCTACTCTGATCAAGAAATGTGTACACCGATATTCTGCAGCACATTAAGATGTGCATTATCCCAGAGGTCAGATGAACCATAATGACTTTACTAGGGACTTGAGAAATTGCAATCTTTGCTATATAAATTCTTAGCAAGCTTAGGGGGCTCTTTCATGCTAAAATATAAACATGTGCTCAGGAGAAATGTGCCAGGGTATATTTCACTGTCCCCAAGAGGGGTTCTCTTGACTCTGAGTAGAATAAAACAAAAAGCTTCAGAGATGCCTTAAAATAAATTCTGCTATAGCAGACAGACTGGCATCTTCACTACAACTTGAGCCTGGTGAACTCTTATAATTCAGGAAGTCCTCAGAGTTTTGGAGAAGCACTCTAAAAAGACTTCTGACAGGAATTCCATGTTGAGCATCTGAAATGGAGAGAGGGAGGAGGGAGGGAAAATGAATAATTCGAATAGAGCATCAAATACCCAAAGCCATGCAAGAAAGGAAACAAATAATCTTGGGATGGAGGCAGAGTGTAAACAATCCGGCTTAAGGGCTACAACCATGTTGTGATGGTGAGAGAGCAATTTCCCTTGAATTTCTACAGGAGGAGGAATACGTGATGCATCACTCAGGAGAATCCTCAGCAGGTGACAACAGAGCAGTTGGCATAAAATCAGAAAGTGCTGGTGGGCCTCAGAAATATTATCCCCACATGAGAGGCAACAAGAAAGTAGCGTTAGAATAGAGCATGAAGTAGAAATGGTCCTGCTAGTTAATCACATGTCCTGGCTACCATAAGTCCAGCTGTGGTTTCCTCTTAGCCCCAACCCCAGCACCATCACTGTCATCTGCTTCTGCAGACCTCTCAGGTGGCTGGAGCAAGGATTTAAGGACATAATAGCATTTACTTAATCTGAAACCATGTAACTCTGGGTTATGAGGATGTCTAAAGTCCTTCATGTCATTTGTACTGCAGTAGTTTTAGCTGTCTATATATTTGCTTAAAGCAATGCACTGACACTGCCCTTTGAGAGAGGAGAAGCAACACTCTGCTTCATAGCCTGTACTTGTGTCACATGTAAGAAATAAAATGGCTCCTCTCTCTAAAAAAGATAGAAATTCCAAACACTTGAGAATGTAAAGCACTGAGACACAAAAATTCCAACTCCAAATTCATATAAACACACACAATGATGGATCGATCAATCAATAGATAACCAAATATTAGGCAAGAAACCACAGAACAGAATATTCTGAAATAATCACTAATATCATGATGCTTATTTGTAAGAATATTTACTCTTATTTTAGAAGGATTTTCCGTATGCATTCAAGCTGATTCTCACACTCACCCCTTTGACTGAGTAGGTGTTATTTCATTTTAAAGATATGAAAACAGACTCAAAGAATCTCAGTGTTCACATGCTCAGCAGTCAATGGAAATGGCTGGGCTGAGACTTGTATCTAGTTACTTCTGACCTATTGTGCCCCCACCTTATCTTAACCAGAGTTAAGAATTTTGGAAAAAGAAAATTAAAGTCTGAACTTCCACTAAAAATATAAAACAATAGGTGAAAAAATTATCCAGACTACTCAACTGGAGCCGTTTTTAGAAACAAATAAATAAACTGAAATAATGTCATCTTGTATCTCTGAAAGTATTTTTATATAATACTTCAAAGTGCTTGTGCATACATCATTTCCTTTGGCCTTTACAATATCCCTATAAAATATGCAGCAGAGGTATGATTTCCCCATTTGAGAGGAAGGAACTGCAATGCCTAGATGTTCAATCAGAGGTCAGTAGAAGATGTGTAATTACTAATGCTTAGATCCAATGGAGCTGTTCAATTCTATAAGACATTTTTAATAACCTAAGAACATAGTGCTGGTGCTTCTGTCTTCCACTCTCTTCTCCAATTCACAGTTGGGTGCTTACTCAATTACACTATGCCAAGGGCTCTGGGAAAGGCAAATAAGACAGTGAATCTGCTTTCTAGGAATTTACATTTTAGAAGAGCTTTGACAGTTATTTGCACTCAAAATACCAGGAAGAATAAAATGTGTGTACCATCAGAGATAAGAACAAATTCAGCAGAAGGGAAAGATTGTTCCTGAATAGAAGAATCAGGAAGAGGCTCATGAATAGTTATTACATGTCCCCATTTGCCAGGAACCATCTCAGCTTATGCCTGTTGTCCTTTCGGTGGCCCCTTTTACTCTTAAAACATCCCTCTTTAATATGATAAATTATATAACCAGCCTTTTCATGAAGGTGATGGCATTAGGTTGGGCCTTGAAGAATTAGGTGTATTTTAATGGGTGGAGAATTATGAAGAGACTGTTAATAGATAGAGTAAAACAAGAAAGCAAAGGACAGAGAGGCAGGAAAAATAAAGTGTGGCAAATTAGGTATGGTAGATAATCTACAAAGGTGGCTGCCAATGATGGTCCCCTTCTCTATATACATATGCTATTTTACCAGTCAAGAGATGGACTCTCTTATCCTTGTATCTGGGCTGGCCCTGTAATTTTTTCTTGACCAACAGAATGCAGTGGAAGTAACATGGTGGTGCCAGCTCCAGGTCTAGCCCTTAAGAGGCTAAGAAGCTTCTGCTTTTGCTCTTGGAAGAAGCAACCAAGAAAACCAAAGGCAGAGGGAAGGAAAAAGCACCCCCAAAACAGCCTGCAGCTGTTCCAGCCAGCCCCTCTAAGGTACCCATTATATGAAAAGAGAAGCCATTGGGGGCTTTTGTGGCACCTGAAGATACCATATAAGATTACAGAACCACAAAACATTCTAGATGGCTCCGGTTGCAGAATTCTGAGAGATAATAAATTGCTTACATGTTAGGCTGCTAAATTCTAAGGTGGTTTGTTATACTGCAATAGAAACCCAAAATACTGAGTTGAACATGAAGATTTAAGTTTGGCCAAGGTGTGGCTGGTTGGTTGGTGTTCTCTGTTGTCCTGGTCCCACCTCAGTTTTAGGAAAGCCCAGGCTCCCTGCATCTCAGGGCTGGGCTTTCTCAGTGAGTTCTGTCCCTTGTGCGGTGGTGGAAGACCTCCCAAAAGTCTCGGCCCAAGACAGATTCTTGCCCTCCTTCAGGCAACAGAGGCTTTCCCAGGTCTCCCTCTCTGCCTCCAGCCTTTCTTGTGAGCTCTCAGGAAAGCCCATGGAGGAGAGCCTCCAAGTGGGTCCTAATGTCCCTTGTCCCATTGGTTCTACACACTCATCCTGTTGCACATTCAGCCTTAAGCAATCCATTAGCAATTTTACCTGAATTCAATTTACCTGTGTCTATGGCAGCTCTGCCTTCCTCTTGAGTTCTGCCACAGATAGCTCAGACCTGCACTCAGTCTCTCTTTGGAAGTGCCTGGTTTTCCTTGGATCATAGGCTAGGTTGTTTCCCTGAAACATCAGCTCTCTGATGGGTTCAAGAAAAGTTAACATGTCAAATATTACTTCTTATGTCAGGTTCCTACAAACCAGGCAGAAACCAGAAGTCCATAGTTGGCTTTTAAACTGTGGTCCACAGATGTCTCTTGGATGGTCTCTGATGGGTGACCCCCAGGAAAAGGAAGGGTGAATAAATGGGCCTCTGAACACTCCATTTCTGTCTCAGCCAGTCGGCTCCATTTTGTAAAACCAATCTTAGATACTGAGCTTCAGCATAATGTGATATGTGACTAAACAGTCGGAAAACCGTGGACCCACAGCATGATTTCAGATGCATCAAGTAAGCACTCCCTTCACCTAAACCTCTTCCTCTCTGCTTGTTTCCCAAAGCCTAAAATCCAGCTAAGGGAAGAAAAGCTTCTCACACCACAGGGATAAAGTTGAAAATGCATATACTTCAAGGAGAAGTTGACTTAAATTCACATTATTAAATGGGGCTGATAACAGGTTTTTTCACAAAGCAGGTTTTAATAAGAACAGAACACAAAAATTGTGAGATGAAAAAGGAGTAAAAAGGAGCCTTGAGTTGGAGACAGAAATGACTGCCAAAATGATCATTCAGGCGCAAAAGGCAAACTTTCTGCTTCACAATTTTACCCAAAGCTGGCACACGTACACACACACACACACACGAATATGTGTCTACAGGAGAAACAGGCAATCCAAGAATCTGCTTAGCAGCTTCACGATGCAAACAGCCATAGGCAGGAACCTCAGGAGTCCTGCACGGTGACAAGATGTAAATACGGACACTTCTCAACCAGCTAACCTAGAGTTGTAGCTGAACAGAGGCTAGCCCCATGGCTGGCCCTGACTGCACAGAACTGTAATACAAAAGGATGAAATATGAAGGAAGGAAGGGAAATAGGTTAAAGATGTACATCGTGAAAAATGGTCACCGTAAAGCCACTCAAAATCAGAGTAGTAGAAAAGGTAAATGCTTTTCCGGAAAGCACCTTCAGTTTCTAAGCTGTACATCAATCATCTAAGGAAAATCTTCCCAGCCAGAGAGGTAGTATCTAGAAAAATTGTTAATATTACTGAAGGTTACCGCTATACTTTCAACTGAGGATGACTATGCCAGAAACAGTATTAGAAATTTTCAAATCAAGTCTTAGGTAAATACATTAAACAAGAGAATAAATGTGGAATGTATCCTATAATCCTATATGCAATTACTAAAATAGACAGTAGATTTATAATACACACACACACATACATGAAAGATTAATATAAAAACCTGAAACAAGAGAAATCATTATTTTCTGCAGGAGGAATTTGGATCTCTCAATTAATATCTCAAAAGTTAAGATTTATAAGAAACAAACATTAACGACCATACTCTTGAACTCAGTTAAAGACTTCCTTTAGTTTTTAATTATGTACATAAATCTCAGCTTTGTAATCAAAATATGAATTCTCATAGAAGTTTGCTTTTTTAATAACTTTTTTGAACTTCAAATATTAAGTGAAAGGCACTTAATATATACTTGAGAAACATATGGATAAATGTAGAAAACAGAGTTTTCAACACTACTGCAAAGCATAACATCATACTCCACTTTTTATGTTGTTGTGCAGAGAAAGTTCAGATTTAACAAATCATTGATCTTGCCTTATTTCACAGTTTGTCTCATGAAATTTTGGTCCTTCAACATTTGTATCATTTTTACATCTGCTTATAACAAACATTTAATGTCGAAAAACATTTAAATATCACTAACACTAAAGGAATTGTCAACTAAACTGTGACAAAGTGTTAAGTGAAAAACAGACACTTAAGGAAAGTACTCATTCATTTATTAAGAAATAAGATGTTGATCTCTTGCCCGGGCTGGAGTGCAGTAGTGCCATCATAGTTCACTGCAGTCTTAGACTCCCGGGCTCAAGCGATTCTCCCACCTCAGCCTCCTGAGTAGCTAAGACAAAGGTACAGGTGGTCTGGCGAATTTTTTAAATGTGTTGTGGAAATGGGATCTATGTTGCCCAGGCTGGTCTTGAACTCCTGGTCTCAAGTAATCCTCCCACCTTGGCTTCCCAAAGTGCTAGGATGACAGGCAAAAAAAAATCACATTTTAAACCAATAAGAGTAAGACCACACTAGTGGTTTAAACATAACATAATTCTTTTATTTCTCAACTATATAAAGTATTGCTGACATAAACTGCACATATTTAAAATATATAATCTGGGCCCAATACAGTAGCTCACACCTATAATCCCAGCACTTTGGAGGGGCCTGGCCAACATGGCGAAACCCCATCTCTACTAAAAATACAAAACAAATTAACCAGTCATTGTGGCAGGTGCCTCTAATCTCAGCTACTTGGGAGGCCGAGTCAGAAGAATTGCTTGAACCTGGGAGGTGGAAGTTGTAGTGAGCTGAGATTGCGCCACTGCACTCCAACCTGGGACACAGAGTGAGACTCCATCTCAAAAAAAAAAAAAACAAGCAAAAAGAACAATCATACAGTCTGTGGGAAAAAACTGCAATTTGGAAAACAGGAAACTTATTAAAGACTAAGAGAACAAAAAACTTAAAATTCTCTATTGAATTTATAGTTACTTTTGTCTTCTAGTCAAGCTTACACTTTGGCCTTCTGTTTCCACAGAAATATGAGACAGAATAAATAAACGTGCATTACAGAGTCAGCCCTTTCATATGTTCATTACCTTTAGTATCTCCTCACAGATTTGAATTTCTAAGGCTAGACCCTTGCCACAGGTTTACTTCTCCCCATGGTTTAACTCGCAATTCCTATACCTGCCACCAGGTGGTATCTTGGGTCGTGATGGCAAGGGTCCTCAGCTAGGTTTACCCCAAGTGTGTATAGGTGAAAGTTAACAGGATCCAGGCAACAAGGCATATAATTTATTAACTAACTCTTAATTATCATGTATAACAGTGCTTTCTCAGCACTTTTATGTGAATTCTCAAAATACTCCTAACTGGCCAGTGGTGTTTATTTTCCTTGGATTTTTTTTTTTTGAGTTGGAGTGAAAAGTACATAGTCACAGTGCTGCTTCAG